>NW_013952696.1:186571-191925 GCF_001266775.1 Austrofundulus limnaeus
TCATCATCCTCGCGAGCCCCCGTGACGTAACGTGGATTAGGCGGAAGTCTCGCCGTCAGAGCTGCTGCTAGCCTCTTGCTGCTAGCGTCCTGCTACCAACAAGTTGGTCTTTCGTCACCGGAGAATCTCCAGCTGGAGGTCGGACTGACTTTTAGGAGAATATGGATGAAGACGTGCTCACGACTCTGAAACTGTTAATAATCGGGGAAAGTGGAGTCGGAAAGTCCAGGTTTGTTGGTGCTAGCGGCGAACTTTAAGCTAGCTCTAATGTAGTGATGTTGACAGAGTTCTTCGTCTCGTTATGTAAATGTACTCATCTCATCTCTGTTCATCAAGTGTTTTTGACATGTTGGATTACTATTGTTTTCTTAGTTTAACTCGTTTCTGAATCAAATTGCTAACACGCGGTTGTGAATCTAAGAACTGTTATTGTTTCGGTCCTGTGTGAGCCTCCTGGCAGAAAACATTTTTCCTCCCTGAAGCCTGTTTGTTCTGTCCTGCTCATTGTCATCTTGTCTTTGTTTCTCCAATAGCCTCCTGCTGAGGTTCACAGACGATACGTTTGACGAAGAACAGTCGGCCACGATAGGTTCGATACTGACATAAAAACAGATGGTGTTTTAACAATAATTAAATTATCTCACACAAATAATCTCACATTTCTGTATTTTTGTGGCTTCAAGGTGTGGACTTTAAAGTAAAGACACTCTCAATAGAAGGGAACAAAGCCAAGCTAGCGATTTGGGTAAGTCGTGTTTTTCTGCTTTAAATGGTGCAGCTACAGGTTTTCTCCACAAGATGGCGACATTTTACAGCAGAGCCTGTAGAACTGGGTCAGCGTGAAACTTGAAGCTGTGAACCCAAAAAAACGAATCCCTAAATGCAAGTTCCAGTCTTTGTTGTGTTCAAAAGGTATTACAAAACCACTGTAAGACAGGAGTTCACATTATTTATTGGGTACAAATGTACTGTGTGTGCTGGTCTTCAAAAGTTTTAACGTTTTTTTTTTTTTGTCCAATTGTCTTTGTTCAGGACACAGCAGGACAGGAGAGGTTTCGCACTTTGACACCCAGCTATTACCGCGGTGCACAGGGAGTCATACTTGGTAAACTGATGAGTCTTCTTTGTTTTTGTCTCATCTGGTTTCACTCCCTACATGTTTACTGGAGTTCCTCTTGTTTGGTTTTACTACAGTGCAGCTTTATATAACCATTGGCCTAATGCAGTAGAAAAAGATTAATAATCAACATGTAAATCAGTTTGACCGTTAGCAATTTTAAACTTTTAGAAGATGTTACTGCACTAAAACTGTTCTTTTATTTTGACAGTTTATGATGTCACGAGACGCGATTCGTTTACAAAACTTGAAAACTGGCTGAATGAGTTGGAAACGTACACAACACGCAACGACATCGTAAAAATGCTGGTTGGGAACAAAATAGATAAGGTGAGATGAACATATTGTCCTTCATTGGGGTGGTTGGCTCACAAAATCCATGGTTCAGTTTTCTTGTAAATAACTTTTAGTTTGGTTTATTTGTTTTTTTTTTCCATTTTGTAAATAGTCCAAAAATACCATCCATCTGTAATAGTTAATCTACCGTTTATATTTTTGAAGTTATTTATTCCCTGGACATGTCCTTTCATTCTGGTGGTGTAAAAACGTAAGGTTATGAATATAACCACGGTTCCTTGAAGGAATGGAACGAAGTACAACACACAGTTGTATATGTGACACGCACGCCTTTGCGCGCCTGGCTGAAGCCACCTCTAATCACATCTTTAGACCGGTGACGTTGAACATCTGGTGACAGGCTCCGCCTTCACCCTATAAGTTCGGAGTCACCAGCGTCATTACTCAGTTAGATACCGCCCTTCACCGAGCCTTTGTGATGCGGGACTAACAAGGTGTTGAACTTCGTTCCATTCCTTCAAGGAACCGTGGTTATATTCATAACCTTATGTTCCTTTTCAGTCATTTCACTCAGTACAACACACAGTTGTATATGGGACTTGTCAAAGAGCCCCGCAGAGCAGTATCAGACCTGAGCTTAAGTAGTGTGCCTTAGTAAGTACTGTACTAATGCAGAGCTTTGGACCTGGCAGAAAGTACAGAATGAGCCACCGAAGGTGCTGTTACATCCAGGCTGTAAAATCGTGCAAATGTGTTTGGTGAGGCCCAGCTGGCCGYGGCACAAATRTCACTCACAGGTACCCMTTTAAAAAGGGCCCAARATGTCGCTACACCCCTGGTGGAGTGAGCTTTAACTCCAAGAGGGATTGGAAGGTTTTTGCTGCTGTATGCTAGCAAGATGGCCTCTACAATCCAGTGAGAGAGTCTTTGTCTAGGTATCACCTTAGGAAGATACGCAGAGTTAGGGTGCAAAACCACTTTAGAGTCATTAGTAGAAAACTGGATACAGGAGGGGTTCACTGACAGAGCATGGAGGTCCCCGACCCGTTCAGCTGTAGCTAAAGCCAGAAGCAAAGCAACTTTATATGAAAGAAACTTCAACTACAGACTCTAGGGGCTCAAATGGAAGGTCGCAGAGAGCCTCAAGAACCACAGTGAGGTCCCAAGAGGGAATACTGGGTTTAATAGCAGGCCGTAGCTTACGAACCCCTTTCAGAAAACGCACAGCTAAAGGATGAGCACCAGGTGTGAATCCATCAAAACCTGCATGGCAGGCAGAAATGGCTGCTAAGTAGACTTTAATTGTGGAGAAGGAGAGCCCTTTATCCAGTAGCTCCTGAAGAAATGTTAAAACATCTCCTATTGCACACTGAAAAGGGTCCAGGTGCCCGTTCTTACACCATCGCTCAAAAGCTTGCCACTTATAGGAATATAATCCTCTAGAGGATGAAGCTTTTGTGTTTTGGATAGTTGCTATTACTGCTGGAGAAAGGCCTTTGGCTAATAAGCTGGACCTTTCAGCAGGTAAGCATGCAGCTTCCATAGTTCTGGGTGTGGGTGAAAAATCTCCCCCTCTGCCTGAGAGAGGAGATCTCGTCGAACCGGAAGTTGCCAGGGTTGAGCTGCTAGCAAGCTGATTATCTTGGCGTACCAAGACTTCGCTGGCCAGCGGGGTGTCACTAGGATCAAAGACAGGCTCTGTCTACGCACCCTCTCTAGTACAAGTGGTATCATTTCCACTGGGGGAAACACATACAGAAGTACATCAGGCCAAGGATGAGCTAGGGTGTCCACTCCCAGAGGAGCGCTCTGCTCTGTCATGGAAAAGAAAGAGGACAGTGTGTGTTTGCTCTGGAGACAAACAGATCTACTGTCGCTTTGCCAAACAAAACCCAAATCTGGGCCACCACAGTGGGATGCAGCCTCCACTGCTTTGCTAGAGGTCCGCCCCTGGAGAGGAGGTCTGGACCTAGGTTCAGTCTCCCCGGAACATGAATGGCTCTGATAGACAAAATGAACACTGCTCCACTGTAAAAGAGTGTGAGACAGGTTCAGCAGGGGAAGGGACCGAGTCCCCCCTTGTCTGTTTATATAAGAGACCACTGCTGTGTTGTCGGTTCTGATTAGAAGATGATGGTTCTCCAGAAATGGACAAAAATGTTTCAGTGCTAACAGGACTGCTAACAATTCTAGGCAGTTTATGTGGAGCCTGGACTGTTGTGGAGTCCAGGTTCCCCTCACCGCTGCGCCGTTGCACAGGGCTCCCCAACCTTTCAGGGGGGCATCTGTGGACACCACTTTGCGAAACGACACCCTCCCCTATTGGGGAACCCTGATCAGGAGGCCGGGTTCCCTCCAGGGGCTGAGAGCCGTCATGCAGGAAGTAGTTATCGTTAGTTTTTTGTGTCTGTGTCGAGACGAACACAGCCTGTGGGACTGAGACCAACGCTGAAAACGGTGCATTTTTAACAGCCCGAGTGGTACTACTGAAATCATGGAAGCCATCATTCCCAGTAACTGTAGTAAGGTTTTGAAGCTCAGTTTGCGTCCCAGTTGAAGCTGAGCTAAGCAGCGGTGAAACGCGGCCGCTCTGTTTTCTGAGAGGCGAGTCCTGCTTGACAAGGAGCAGATTTCTAGTCTGAGGAACGAAAACTGCTGACTTGGTGTTAGTAGACTTTTCTGGGTGTTTACTAAAAACCCTAAAGCCTGAATGTGTGACAGAACCTGAGACAGCTGATCTAATGTTTGCTCCTTGGAGCTTGTGATCAGAGCCCAGTCGTCTAAATATGCTAACAGACGGACCCCCCGTTTCCCTGAGAGGAGTCAACGCAGCTTCTACGCACTTTGCAAAGGTGCGAGGAGCTAGCGATAAACCGAGCGGTAGCACCAGGTACTCGTAGGCTACACCCTCGAAGGCGAACCTGAGATATTTTCTGTGCTCCGGGTGAATCGCTATGTGAAAATAGGCGTCCGTTAAATCGATGGTCGCAAACCAATCACCCGGGCTGATCGAGTGAATTAGCTGTTTGAGCGTTAACATTTTGAACCTGTATGTTTGAAGGTACCGGTTTAACGCTCTCAGATCCAAAATAGGCCGCAGGCCGCCCCCTTTCTTCGGAACAAGAAAATAACGGCTGTACAGACCTTTTTGTGTTTCTGCAGCAGGAACCACTCGAATAGCTCTCTGTTAGCAACGTGCAAATTTCCTCTCTTAAAATGGCGGCTGCCTCGTTTGTCACCACTGTGTTTACAATGGCCTGAAAGCAAGGCAGCCTGACGCAGAACTGCAGCCTGTAACCCATAGCAACAGTTCTTTGTACCCATGGAGAGGGTGCACATGCTCGCCAGAGAGGGAGTCGCGTTGCTAAGCGACTGACTTGCCTTACTGTTGGAGACGTGTCGCTGCTGCCCTCCACTGGAAGGGGAAGGGACAACATTACTGACTGTCGCCCGCAGTTTATTGTGTTCGTTTTTGCACAAAGATAATTCTTGAATGACAAATTGAAAACATTTGCAGAACTGTTTATTAAAGTTTTGCATTTTAAAACACAATTTGAACCCAAGGAGGGGGCTACATGTGGGGCCACATGTTTTTTTGTTTATTTTTCAGGACATTAACAGAGGAGACTGAACATTTGAAACCCGACCCCTCTTGGGGCCGTTTTCTGAAACACAAATATTTAAATGTCTTTTCAACTGCAGCTGAACATTGTCTCTCTGTTTTTGAAGTCCCTGTGAAGACAGTCCTGCTGTTAGGAGGACTTTGACTTCTTCTTCCGAGCCGCTGAACGGTCCTGCTGACTCGGAGGGGGAGCCTTTGCTCCATGCCGATTGACGGGGAGGCTGCGGCTTGCTGTAAGGTTCGGCGGGCTGAGCCTTTGAAGTCCCGGGCGTCGCCGCCTTCTTGAACGGAGGATGAGACGCAGACCTGGATGTGCCC
>NW_013952696.1:194363-198004 GCF_001266775.1 Austrofundulus limnaeus
GCATATGGAAGTGGAGGAAGTGAATGAAGCCAGTCTGTGTTGATAAGGCTTCCAAATTAAATTAAATTTGTCTGACAAAGCAGCAGCTCTCATTTACAGTTATCTCATTCGGCTCTGTACTTTTCTCCTCTCAGAAGGGTTGTTTACAGCACACGCGATTTCTGGTTAGCTTCTTAGCTTAGCCTCCTTCACAGCGACACACACACACACTTCAACAGAGGCCACGCCTCCTGCAAGAAATCGCTTCTCAATAGCAGCGAGTCCAGACCCTCTGTATGAAACAAAGTGAAGGACAAGGTCTGGTTTTTACCAGGCTACCCTAAAATACAAAGTTAACAACTCTTAAAGGCTTTTTCAGCACACAAGTCTGAACTGACTGAGATTTATAAGCTTTATTTATCAACATTTTATCTTTGCTGTTGTTCTTTTTACAAACACTGTGACAAAAATAAAAGAAAAGCTTTGCCCCTGACCTTAAAGACAGATTTCTCCCTCAGATGCAGACATCGCTGATGTAGTTGTGAAACATTTTTATGGTCATTTTATATGCAGCAGCTGGCAGCGGGGAAGTTTATTTTCAGTTGATGATTTAGGAGTCAGAGCTGAAGTTTGAGCACAGAATGAAAAGATGCAATTTTTGTCACACAACCATGTCAGTAAGAGGAAAATCTGGCTGCTGTGATGGAATATAAATCCACTGATCCTCAAACTCTTAGCCTGGTGTTTTGTGAATGTCTTGGTAAAGAGTAGAACATGCAGCTCGTCGAAAAAAACTGAGATTCCACAATATTTTTCTGCAAAACAGGATGTTTGTGTGCAACAATATATCTATTTTCTTAATGTGATTGCTGTGCATCTTGTTGTGCACGTGCAGAATTTTCATAATCTCTAATCTCGGATCTGTTTTCAGCCGGACCGTGAAGTGGACAGAAACGAAGGACTGAAATTTGCCCGGAAACACTCGATGCTTTTTATTGGTAAGAAATGGTGTCAAATGATGTCATCCTTGTTTGTTTAGAGCAACAGATCCACAAAATACAAGTCAAAGTCAATAAAACAGTATATTCTAGCAGAAAGCTCTCAGCCAGCCTGTTCAGATGTTATCAATCCATTAAATGGACGTTATTAGCGATTATCAGTCCCATAGAATGGCTTCAGACTGACCCAACAGTGCCCCCTAGTGGGTAACCAGTGCCATATACGTTGGAATGCAACAATCTGCTACCGTCGGAGTCTGGACTACATTATCATAGCCCATGTCATTTTCTCTAAAACTAACCTTTGTGGCTTTATGCCTCATATTAACCAGCTGACAGTCTGAAGCCATTCTATGGGACTGATAACAGCTAATAACGTCCATTTAATGGATGATAACATCCGAAGCGGGTGTCTCAGAACACCGACAAGGAAGTCATGAAATAATGAGTTTTTTTATGTTATTTGTTTATCTGCTGTACTGAAGGAAGAAATGTTTCGATATAAAATACCGTGTGTACCTGTTAGCATCTTCTGTATTAACTTGGTCTAATGGGTTTTACTGATCTTTTAAATCCTTTATTTTTATTCAGAGGCCAGTGCAAAGACCAAAGACGGCGTCCAGTGTGCCTTTGAGGAGCTAGTGGAGAAGATTCTCCAGACTCCAGGACTCTGGGAGAGTGACACCCAGGGTCAGAAGGTCCAGCTGGGGGGACAGGTTCAGGGCAGAGGCAGGGCCTGTGGAGGATACTGCTCTATACCCTGAAACTGGACAAAACAAAAACAAACCTGATAGGAATGATTATGGACCAGAAAAAAGAGTGAAACAGGACAAGTGTTTTGCTTTTTTATTATTAAATAAAACTGATAAATATTGGGGTTCTGTTATTTAAATGAATATTGCTGTTTGCACAATTACTACTACACCATCACCGTCATCATAATCACTTCCAGGTTACTGCTCTGTTTAAACGGTGAATGATAAATCATGCAGGAACGGCCTCCCATCCACGGAGGTGAAGTGTTTTAAATGAACCAAGTCACACGTAGAAAATAATTTTCTGCCCGTTTTAAAGTTCTGTTCTCTGAAAAGTGACCAATCAGTTTCACCTGTTGTTGAAAGTTGAGCTGACAGCTCGTCTCTGCACAGCCAAACCCAAAGTGTCTTGGCCTGATGAGCCATTAGCTCACCGGTCTGATCAGAATTAAACTCTGTTCCTCCAAACTGAGGTCATTCAGCAGGTTCTGTCTGTTTCAGTGCACAGGAACATATCAGCAGAATGCCTACAACAAGCAGCTTTGTAGACAACAGGAAACGGCTTTTAAAATAAACCCTTAGCAGTTTGCAGTCTCCTCAGTTTGTGTTTTTCTGCTTTATAAGCTGCAGTAAAAACACTTCCACTAAAATCTGAACTTTGGAAATACACATCATGACACTTGGACTGAGGACGGCAGAAAACACTTTGCTTATAGTTAGATGAAGGGTTTTCATTCCACACACTGTGAATCCTCCTAAAGAAGAAGATACAGTATGTTACCATCTCAGTTAATGACAGTTTACTGTTATTACTGTTTTGTACTCTGGGGTATAGATGCTTTCCAATTAATCCATTTAACATGTTTATTTCAAAATTATGTTTGAGTTTTTTCTGTCATCTGTTATAGCAGCATTATTCTGTTTGTGTTTATTCCAGTTGTGTAGTGTCTTTTCAGTGGGCTTCATTTTACATTGGCATTTTCCTTGACAGCTTCAGTTTGGTTTGGAGACTTTATAAGTTGTGTTTCTGCTTCTGTCTTCTTGTAAAGAAAATCAAAGTGACCATGATTTTTTTTACTATTATAGTTACATGTAACATTCAAATCTGCCTTAACAGTGAGAGATGCTTGCCAGAGTTGTAGCAAATAATGTTTGAATTGTTTCAAACTACAATAAATGACAGCCTGAAGATAATGGCTCTCAGCTCCAGTCATTTTTAAAGTGTTGTTTTAAAAGCTTTTGTTTAGTTTCAGCTTAATGAACAAAGTTAGTTTGACACAAATGCAGGAAAAACAGAATCTAATAGGGGGTTTCATTTTCCAGAATTTTTTTTTTTGATGACTTTTCTGTTCGGTATGCAAGAATAAAGAAAATATTTGATGAAAATTGATTTAAAAAAATACACAACGCTTGTAAAATTATAGTTGATCAGATTGTAAGATAAGCGTATTCAATAAATTGGAATTTGCAGAAAACCTGCTGATTCTCTTCTAAAAAAGTTTATTCAAAAACCTGACTCCATTAAAGCTCACAGCCAGAAGGTTTCATATCGGCTTTATTCAGACAGCTGCTGGTAACCATTCTCATTGGATGAAGATCCAGTCTCCTTAAAGCTAACACAGTAAAACTTACAGCTAAAAAGGTCACAAATAACAGAGCAAAAACAGTAGATATCTTGACTTCATTAGAATAATATTTGACCATTACAATATAAAAATCATAGTAAATATAATGTTAGATTTAATCAAACAGGCTGTAATCTTGAACGCCACTTGGATGCATGTCATTCCCCAAAGGAACGTTGGTTACGTATTGTAACCCCAGATTCTATGAGTGTAAGCGCAGCCCTCTAAGGCTATCGCAGATGGGTACCCCCGTGCGCGTACGCGCATTCTGAAGACCAATAGTC
>NW_013952696.1:208611-211147 GCF_001266775.1 Austrofundulus limnaeus
TGAGAGTGCGCGCACGGGACATAGCAGGTGGAAAAAACTGCTTCCTCCTCCGAATTATGAGGAGGAGGACAAAAACCGCTCAGAGTAATAACTCTGGAGCTGTAAGAGCTTGTGATGCTCTTAGGCATAAAAGCCGGATTTGGACGCAAAGAGGCAGAGCCGCCATCCTCCCGTATCTGAGACAGGAGGGAGACACTGACAGGGCAGACAGCTCGCTGACTCTCTTTGCTGATGTTAGTGCTAAAAGCAGCGCTGTTTTTGAGACAAAAACTTTATTGAGACCTGATCCAAAGACTCAAAGGGGGCTTTAGTGAAAGCGCGTAGCACCAGTGTTAAAACCCACTATGGTATGAATGTGCGCGTGACAGGTCTGCGCCTGCGCACTCCCTTTAAGAACCGTTTTACCAACGGATGATTAAAAAACCATCCTGTCACCAAAACCCACGTGAAAGGAGGAAAAAACACCACAGCATACATTTTAATGATGCTGAAGGCTAAACCTCTGTCCATTAAAATCTGTAGGAAGGACAGAATGCAGGACAAGGAGCAGGAGACTGAGTCTGCAGTTTTTTCTACACACCAGTGCTGAAAGGATGACCACTTGGCTGTGTAGGATGAGACTGTGAGTGTTGCGCCGCATCCTGGATGGTGCGCACCACATCAGCAGCTAAGCCCAGGTTTACTAAGCGTTCCCGTTCAGCGGCCAGGCCCAAAGGGGCTGGCCCAGTTTCGGGAAGCTCCTGATTGATCCTCCCGCCTGCAGGAGCACGTCCTCCTGCCAGGGGAGCTGGAGCGGGAGGCCTGACAGTACTGACTGGAGGAACCGGGAACCAGTGCGCTCCTGTGCGCTCCGGAGCGATCAGAATAACCCGCCGGCGGTCTGCTCTGATCCGGTCCAGTAGTCGCGGGATCAGAGGGACAGGAGGGAAGGCATAAAGTAGCCTGTCCGGCCAGGGACGGTGCGTAAAGCGTCCACTCCCAGAGGAGGGTCGTCTCGTGAGCTCAGGGGAAACCAGAGGTCGCACTGTGCGTTTTCTCTGCTGGCGAACAGGTCCACTTCCACCTTGCCRAATCTGTCCCAGATTTGCGTAATTATGGTCATGTGCAGGGCCCAGTCCCCATCCTGGGGACCCCCCTGGACATGATGTCTGCCTCTCTTTTCAGCACACCCGGAATGTAAACCGCTCAAATGAGCGCAAGTGGGTGTGTGCCCAGAGGAGAAGCTCTCTGGCTGTGTCCAGCAGCTGCCGGGAACGTGCCCTTCCCTGGCGGTTTTTGTAAGCTGCTGCCACTTTGTTGTCCGTGTGGACCAGAACATGCTGGTCCCGGACCAGATGAGTGAAAAGGCACCAGCACTTACCACACAGTTAGAAGTTCCAGAACATTTATGTGGGGGACAGGATGGGCAGACCAGCGGTCTCCCATAGTCTGGGACAAGCATGTCCCGCCCCACCCACCCTGACGGTGACGCTTCTGTGAAGACCGGCACGTGATGTGTCACTCTGCTCAGAGGGACTCCTGCTGACAGTGTGTGTGCGGCTTCCTCCAGTGGCTCAGATCCGCCTCCACTGAGGAAGGGATCGATACGATCCTGCGCTTGTGGCGTATCGGATCGATCTTTAGCTGGGAGAACCACCGTTGTAAACATCTCGTGTGTAGCAGCCCGAGCGGAACCACCGCATGGGCTGCTGCCATCATGCCCAAGAGACGCATGATGGTTAGAGCTTTCATTGACCTGCAGGGTCTGACATGCGCTAACAGCGACAGCAGAGTCTCTTTTCTGGTTAGGGACAGATGAGCTGTCATGGTGACTGAGTTCAGATCCACAACCAAATACGTGATGGATTGGGCCAGAATGAGAGAACTCTTTTTCCAGTTTATGGAAAAAAAACCAGCATCCTTAGGTGTGCTGACAGTTTCTCCGTCTGTGACGCTGCTTCCTGTYTGGATGGAGCCAGCAGGAGCAAATCGTCCAGATAAACAGGATTCTCATTCCCGCTGAGCGCAGAGGCTGCAGTGCTGTCTCTACGCATTTTGAGAAGGTGCGTGGTGCCAGTGCGTAACCGAAAGGCAGACGGTTGTACTGGTACTGAGTCTGCTGAAAAGAGAAACGCAGGTATTTTCTGTGCGCCGGAATGACTGGGACATGAAAATGAGCGTCTTTCAGGTCAATTGACGTGAACCAATCGCCTACCTGAACACATGTGAGCATCTGTTTGGTAGTCAACATGTGAAAAGGTCTTTTCAGTGTGAATTGTTGAAAAAACAAGAGATCCAGGATCGGTCTCATTGCACCCATTTTTTGGGAACAAGGAAATACCGGGAATAAAAACCCTTGTATTCCTTCCCACTTGGAACTCTGGAAATGACTTCCTTGTTTAGGAGTTCCTGAAGCTCTGCTTGAAGAGCGAGATCCTGCTGGGGAGACGATAAACGGATCTCTAGGATCCCGCTGAACCGGGGAGGCCTGGTTGCAAACTGCAGCCTGTAACCCGATTTTATCAAACTTTTCATCCATTTGTCCATAGGACAGGTG
>NW_013952696.1:211469-215559 GCF_001266775.1 Austrofundulus limnaeus
TGCAGGACGCACACCTGGCCTAAACAGTGCAGAGATTCAAACTGTGTTTAGCAAGGACCAGAGGCCAGCTAGTTTCAGAGCTAGCGGACCTAGCCTTTCCCATACACATTTCTCCTGCATCCAAACCATGATGCAGGACGCACACCCGGCCTAAACAGCGCAGAGATTCAACCTGTGCTGGCCTCTGTGCTGTGGTCCCGTCGCGTTTTTTTAAGCTGACGGCCTGGGGAGTGATGTTGTTAGTTGCAGCACCCGACTGTGCCGTACGATAACAGGACCGGTCGGCCCAGCTGCCAAGCTGCTGGTCTACCGCTTGTGAGAGGAAAGGTCGCCATCCGGCAGACCGCTCCACATCAGTGACGAAGACCATGGAGGATGAAGATTCCAGTACTGGGACCGGCAAGAGCCGAAGAMGGTCACCCCCTCCACTTTGTCACGTCTGCGTGGAACGAGACTGGAGCTTTCAGCTTGGAGTAAGCAACTCCTAGCATTGTAGCTAGCATCTCCATGCTAGAGGTAAAACCCATCTTGGCTAAATGGTCTGGATGAGCTCCCAGTCCAGTCCTGGCTGGGAGCACCGACCACAGAATGCCTTAACCCAGCTAGCTAACATCTCTGTGTTGCGAGCGAGCCAATAGCAGCCAACACATCATGTGTTACAAACCAGCTAGCAGAAGTCTGCAATTGCCCTGGTCAAGCTACATAGCACGTCCGTGGCTAGAAGCTACACCAAGCGACAGCACCCTGACTCCAGCTTCTCGACTGAAAAAACGGGGTTCAGTTCGGCGCAAAAAGGCTGGGACTAGCGCACTGCTTAGCTTAGCTAGGCGGCTAACCGGCTTAGCTAGTTTGCTGCCGTGATCTCCGGCGGGAAACCCGCTAGCCTGGGCCTCCGTCCCCGGAGAAGATAGCTCAGACTATGCCGAGATGAGAAGCGCATGGTCCGAAAAATCTGGGAAAGCTTCCAGTCCAGTCCTGGCTGGAAACGTCGATGTCTGAAGGCCTTAACTACTAGCTACCACATCCGTGTAACGAGTGAGTTAGTAGCGGCTATGAAAAACGGGGACTCCGTGGAGGCACGAGGATGTCCGGCGCCTTAGCTTAGCATAATACCACACCGCAGGGACACCCGCGGGAAAAAATATGCTAGCTAAACCACGATCAACCTTCTTCCGAGGAAGGAGACCGGAGTGAAAAACGGGTTGTGCCGGGGAAAAACCGATCCCTGAGCAGCATGGAAGGATGGCTACGCGGATCATAGCTCGGTGGCGCCGGACACGAATTCCATGTCAATATAAAAGAATCATAGCACTTACATGTATGGGCGTCTTCTATGGTTACATGTCAAATTCCGAAGCTGAAGAAAAAAAGGGAGAGCTGAACTCAGGTCCGTCCTCCCCTTAAACATGAAGGTTTATTACATTCACACTGGCGAGGTGGATGCGCCCTGCGCGTTTATCTAAAGCGTGACTTTTGCTGTCCTGCTGTTCTTGTCGTGGAGGGGTCTGTGGGTCAGGGTCATCTAAGGAGGAAGCAGAAGAGTGGAGTTGCGCACGGGAACTTTTATTTAAGATTTACGGTTTTTTTATTTCAAAGGTCCTCATGGCTCAGCAGCAGAAACATAAATATTACTGTTAAGAAAGCTGATGATAAAGTTGAATAAAAATCTGTCTTATGAAGGTAAATTAAATCTCTGACAGTGATCATTACACAGTGTGGCTCTAATTCCTCACTTCACCATCTGTGTCACAGCTTCCCGTCTCCAAAATGAGCGTACGCATGGGTCAAAGCTGGCGTGAGGCACCGCACATTTTCACGTCAAGTTT
Source organism: Austrofundulus limnaeus (assembly GCF_001266775.1). Classification (NCBI taxonomy): domain Eukaryota; kingdom Metazoa; phylum Chordata; class Actinopteri; order Cyprinodontiformes; family Rivulidae; genus Austrofundulus; species Austrofundulus limnaeus. The sequence continues at coordinate 213,296 of NW_013952696.1, forward strand.
GGATTTTATAAATCACAACCTTAGCGTAAAAAGTGGCGTACGCAAGTTTCTGGGCTCAAATTGTGTGTACGCCAGTTTTATAAATCCGACCCCAGGTCATCCCGCCTCTGCAGGCCCTGGGGCCTCATGTACAAAGACTTGCGTGGATTTCTTACTGAAATGTGACGTACGGCCAAATTCAGAAAACGGCGTACACACAAAAAAATCCAGATGTATCGAACCGTGCGTACACTGGAATCCACGCACATTGCTTTTGTACATAACAATCAACCTGGAACTGAGCGCAGGTAAGACACCTCCCCTGACACGCCTTCATTATGTTAAACTGATGCAAATCACTTCCTGCATGATTGAAGGACATGTTTGAGTGATCCCTGCGTGATCAGAAATGATTTCTAGAGTCAGGAAAACAATGAATTTAATATAAAGTGAGTGAGAAAAAAAATCCTAAGTAAGAATAGAAATAAAATGTTTATCACGCAAAGAACGAGTGATTGTGTGTCGGTGTGTGTGTGTGCGCGCACGCTGCTGTGTTGCGCAACCGACTTATCCATCCATTCTGAGTCTGAAAATATTAACTTTGCGCAAGAGTTTATTACCATAACTACTGTAAACACAGAGGAACTTAAATGTTTGGTAGACCATATCTTAGTTTATTTCATAGCTGATATTAAGAAACGAGTCTCTGCGTCTCAGTAGAGTTCACATGACGTGACGTGATGTTAGAGAGTCCACACAAACGCTGTGCGCCGCAGCCTTTGTGTGCAGTCTGTTTGTCTGTCAAGCTTTTGCTCTCCTACTTACCGCATTTTCACAAGTTGTAAAGTATACTTCCACGTGTCATTTTGGAGAAATCTACAACGTATGAAAGACTTCCACCGCTGGCGAGGGTGCGCACGCTCCAGAGCGCGACCATAACTCAACCTTTAGAATCACATGGATGAGACGATTCCATTGGTCATGATTCAGCTTTGGGTGGACTGGACTGATACAGTCCCAATGGGTCTGCCAGCTCCCTCTGGAAACTCCTGTGGAACCCCAGTTCAATCGCTGCTGCTGCACGTGCACGCGTGGCGCACACGCGGCTACTCGCTGCGTCGCGCTCCCAGAGTTCAGCAGTGCCAAACTAAATATGATTTTTCCTCAAAATGGCTGATGAGCCACTCGTCATCAGCAAATTTTATCTGTTTATAAATAAAAGCTCTGCGTGCTACACTATTTATTATATCCTCCAGTAAGGCTGAATCCGTTCCTGTTAAATGTATTTTTGGCACAACTTTGCACTTCTTTTATCTAACTGTGTCCACATGGATGTAATAATTGTTAATCATGTGTGTCTGCTGTGAACTATAATCATTTTCACATCATGAACAGTTTCTCAGAATCACCTCTAAGTGTCTCCAATGGAACCAAAACAACAGAAACGTGTGACACCAGCCCTGGAGTTGGCGTGGGGCTGCGCACATTTCCAAGTTCAGTTGAGTTTTGATACATCCGGAGTTTTGCGTGGAAAATGACTTACGCAAGGTTTTTGTGCATATGCACCGTTGATACATGAGGCCCCAGGTGTCCGCCTGTGAGTGCTTTATGACGGTGGAGGGGCTCAGCAGCAGCAGCCGCTGGACAGAAGAAGTCATAAAGAGTTATAGAAGTCCATCTCCAAACACAAGCAGCTAAAAAACAACCACCATAAACAGAAGCTCGATTTGTCGCTAGTCATTTTTAACGAAGAAAATGCCGCTAAAAGGATTAATAAAGTCTCCGGTTCAACTCAGAACAAAAACAAAACTAAAAACTGCTCCCATGGAATGTTTACACCAAAAGATCGCTCTGTCGCTCATTACTCTGTCAATCAAAAAGAGATTCAGCCTCCGACAGATCATCCAATCATCATGCAGAAGCCGAGCGTCCGAGCCGGCCGAGGCTAGCCCACTGTCCCAAAGAGCCCCAGAGACGCTCAGCGTCCAAAGGGCGGGACAAAGCCAGCAGTTATTGTTCGGTATTTTCAACCTAGGAACTCAGAGAAAACACAACAACCCACCCGAACATAAAACAATTGACAACCAGAGACCAGTGAGATTTTAAAGATTCACTTTGCGCAAAGGGGAGAGGTTCAATTGTCCAACTTAACAGCAGTTGGGTACAAAGAAGCTCTAACGTTTTGCGGACGTGATCCACTTTTTATTGACTTGACACACATAGAAAAAACATCACATCAAGCCAACCAATGATCGTATAGTATTCACCATCCATCCATCCATCCA
>NW_013952696.1:222852-224471 GCF_001266775.1 Austrofundulus limnaeus
GAAACCTTGGGCGTGCTGGAATCTTTTGCAAGTTATTTTTGTTCTGTTTAACCATGACTGTTCCCGTACTGAATCTAACTTTATTTGGAACATAAAGACATCTATAAAACATATAAAACCTTATAAAAACCTTTTCAGTTATCCAATGACTCGTCTCGTTTCGCTGCACTCTTTGCATCGCTAATGAGCTGTGGAAGCTGAGCGTCCACTGTTTTAAAGCACTCTGAAGCTGCGGGAATGAGTGAGAGGACGTCTCCTGTCATAAGTTCTGAAGCGGACCGAACCGCACTGCCTCACCCCTGCTTGTTTCCCCGTCACTCTGGGTTCTGGTTTGTGTTTGTTGAGGGACAAACCCACTACTCCTTGTGTTCTGCTTCAACAGGAACAGAGAAGACAGATAAGCCCATAATAAGCAACTCACGTTCAAAAATAAGCCCAAAAAACTGCAACTGAATTTATAAGCGACTTTAGAAAAAAAGAAATCCTAAGTCGCTTATAATAAGCAGACACGGCAACACTGGGTCTACTGACCTTAAAACACTTCTGTACATTTACACGTTTTTATTTCTCTCTTCGTTTAATCTTTGACTTTTATTTTGGAAAACGAAAAGATCACAAAAACTTTGCAGCTGCAACACTAATCTCTAAATATTTCATAAACAAGAACCATTCCTTTAAATCCTTTTACAACAGATTTTTTTCAAATTTCATATTAAAGAATTGTTCAAATGTCACATTAATAACTTTATTAATAGTTGCATCATATAAAAGTCAAAATATCTGCAAGTTTATGTAGGTTTAATCCATAGAACGTTTTGCTCACAACTATTTTAATACAATTATTTCCATACTTATTACTCATTTTCCTGAATTCATTCACACATTCCTACAACTGTTCATATTAGGTTAAAAAAGGAAAATGTAAAAAATAAAATGCACTGTAAAATATATATATAAAACTTAGCATAAAACAATAAAAAAATTTCTGTCATAGTCATTATGTGAACACCTTAAAACATTCTAACAATTGTGTAACTCCAACAGAACATTGAGATAATACCTGGACCTGGATGACTACAGAACTCTTGTCATCTAGGACATGTTTTTATAACAAAATATGAACTTTAACACTAAACTAATAGCATACATTCACATTCTGTATATTATTGTGAGAAAAGTCAGTTACTAACAAACATCCACACTACACATTTATCACTAAAACTTGGAAATGATCAGATTAAATTAAGTCACAACCTTTTTATTGTTTGACAGAAAGACTGTAACAAGATTATTTAAACTAAAAATTTGATTCCAGCAACGAAACTTCATTTTATTAAACACATCTCTTTCAGTTTCTACTGTCCATCATAACAGTCTCTTCTGCTCTATCCTGTAACAGTAGCGCCCTCTGGTGACGAGGAGAAAATAACAGAAACCTAAAAGAACAGCTGATACAGTCCAAAGTTTACATACATGTTCTTAGTATTTGGTATCAATGGGCCTCATGCAAGTACATGTTCGTATTCTTATCCTAAATTTCTCTTACTTTTGTTCGTACAAAGGGTTCGTACGAACATGTCACGTCAGATTCAACAAACTCTTCTGTCTTCAGGAAAAGT
>NW_013952696.1:225137-225472 GCF_001266775.1 Austrofundulus limnaeus
TAGCAGCTCAGCTGTGGAATAAAAAGAGCTGCTAAAAGTATAAACAACTGTGTTAAATCATTTTCATTTATTCAGAAGACACGGCGCTGCAAACTGATGTTTCCTCTTGTGTGGTTTCAACTTAGAGTCATATGAGTGCTTTGTTTTTAGTGTGGATTCTCATGTGTCTATTTAAACTGCCTTTTTGGGTAAAACTTCGATCACACATCTCACAACAAAATGGTTTCTATCCTGTGTGGATTCTCATGTGTTTGTTTAAATGGCTCTTTCTGGTAAACCGTCGATCACACAGCTCACAACAAAATGGCTTCTGTCCTGTGTGGATTCTCATGTGT
>NW_013952696.1:226577-228731 GCF_001266775.1 Austrofundulus limnaeus
AAGATCTCTGACTTCAGCTTGGTGTTGATGAAGCTTTAAGAACAGAGGTTTATCTTCATCATCCTCATGCTTCAAAGGAACTGCAGTGAACATAAAGTTGGTGGCATCAGCCTCCTTCTTCACATTGAGCTGCTCTGCTCCCTGACTGGTCCACAGTTCCTCCTCTTCCTCTTTTATGTGGAGGTGTTCTTGGTCCTGCTGGTCCACATCAGGCTTCTGTTCATCAGGATCTTCTTTAATCAGCACCCGAACAACTTCAGGAACCACTGAAACACAAGAACAGGACATTGAAGGAGAACTGTAGCTTTACATTCACACAAACATGTCTTGTTGGACTGCTCAGGTCACAATGTTGGTTTGTTTTAACCAAACAGGTTTCAGAGCTAAACTGGAGCCAGAGCTCACTTAGTACCAGCTCTTTCCTTTTCCATCAATTTAAGCTCTGGTTTTAGAACAAAAAACTCAAAACACAGTTTGGGTTTGTCTAACATGTTTCCACCTGTTAAGACAAATGTTTTGAACATTTATTAGTTTCAAATATTTATTTCATGGTTATTTTAATATTCATGTGCTTGAACATTATTAGAACATATCAGCAATTGTTTTATAGCTTAAGTTGTACCTTAAGTTATTGAAGGCAAACAATATCTTTGTTGTTCCACATGTTGTTGGTCCGAACAGGGGCGGCGGTTCAGGGGGGGCTGGGAGGGCGGCACGCCCCTGGCCCGGGCCCACATGGGGCCCGGGTTGGGGCCCAGATTGAGTCTGGACCTTGTCGGGCCCAGAGGGAGATAAAACTTAATCCTCAATTTACACCATGATGTTCTGCTCTGGTCCAACCTCTGCAGTAAATATTCAACCATTATAATGAAGGACAGTATTTACACTGGCTCCTCATGATGGTGCAGAGCAGAGAGTGGACCCAGATCCGCCAAAATTAGATTCATATTTTGCCCGACGCCAGAGCTGCTCTGGAATCAATTTACAAAAATCACACTGCACCAACAGGAAGAAGAACGAGCACAACTTACGATTTTACAAAATAATTCCCTAAAGAAAGAGCAATTTTGTCAAAATGTTTGCTATATTCTAAGGGTATATTACATAACTGCTGTCAAAATGCATCATTATGGTTAGGAAGCAGATGGAAACATGCAGCTCATAACATATTTATACACGATACACATGGATTTTATTCTGAAATCAGAAGTTTCAAAAAGTCAACAGCGATGCAGTTTCAACTGTGTTCAGTCCATCTTCCACAGAAGGACTTATTTTGCTCAGACTTATACATTTATCACTGGATTTATTGTGCTCCTTGGAGCACGGGATGAGACCGAACCGGTTCGGAGGCAGTAGGGAGCTGACCCTCTGAGGCGAGGTGGAGAAAGCGGGCCCTCCTCTGAACACATCCAGAGGAGCCCGATCTGCTTTGATTTAGAACCTCTTCCAGGGACCAGATAAACAAAAACCTTTTGCAGATCTGATAAAAAAGCTTCCATAGATGTCTATGTTTAGCTAAAATAACTTAGAGTATTTAAAGTAGAAAACCGGGGGTTTGGGCTTAAGAGATGAATGAACCAATTGGTGGGCCGAACTTTGCCGCCAGTTGAATAGCCCTGCCATATACCTTCATAATCATCAGAGGCGGACCCGAGCCGTGCAGACCCACTAGTGAAAGCAACCCGTGGATCCGCGCTCAGAATGAGCGACCACAAGCAGCGCTTAGCCTGGCGGCGGGGGCAGCAAAACATGGCGGTCCGCCAGGCCTATATTACACTGGAGGAAACACTTAGCTGTCACAGAAAACATAAATGTGGTTGCTGGAGGTCTGACTGTAGCTCCTGTAGCGGTTTCCTACTTCAATTTATGAATTCTGATGGACACAACTTTTTGTTATAACTGTTTGGTGAAGAAAATAAGATATATTCATTTCAGACTTCTGTTAAGGAACTGGCATGATCCTTGTGCTTGTAATTAGCATACTGTCACCAAGGCGCCTCAGAAGAACATGAAAGAGTTGCATTCTCACCTTTCTGCCCAACCCCCATAAGAACAAGCTATTTACTTTTCTTCAAAGAAAGGGGGGGGGGTAGGGTCATAACATGCCTTTAAGAACCTTCCAGCAGGACCAAGAACAAAGGACCCACATTC
>NW_013952696.1:235814-239770 GCF_001266775.1 Austrofundulus limnaeus
GACAACATAGCTCCTAGGATCATTGGGACACTCAAACCCCTCCACCACGATAAGGTAGCAGCCCAAGGAGAGGAAAAAAACAACTGTATTTTGACAAAATTCAATAAACAATAACAACCCTGTTACATGCGCACACCACTTATGTGCAACTCTGATTCCAATTGACCTCTACTTTACACAATGTGGGGGGTTGCCAGTTGGGCTTGTTTTCATAGACCTGGTTGCTTGTTTCTATCGCGAGATCTGGCAACACGAAGCAAAGTGAAGGACAAGGGTCTGTTTTTTCCCAGGCTAGTTTTCTTTATGAGCTTTAGAACAAGTCTGCAGTGAAATTTGTTGATGCCTCAGCGCTCTGTTGTTGAATGATATACTATTTCTGTGTTGACAGAGGCATTTACGAGGTGTAATTGAATGCACCGTGAAGTTAAAACTCTCGTCTGTAGATGGAACCGTAACTATGGCAAGCCGTTGGGGTCATAAATCGGGCGTATTTTAACGTGCAAATCCGAACGTGCGGTGCCATAAATAACTATGGCAAGCCGTTGGGGTCATAAATCGGGCGTGTATTTACGTGCAAATCCGAACGCGCGGTGCCGTAAATAACGTGCGAACGCGCGGTGGCGCCACGCGCGGTGCCGTATCCCCTATATCTCTTATATTTTGTTTATTCATGTATCTGTTTTTACTAACTACAGCAAACAGGAGATGAATATTGCTGGACTCCTTCAACGAACAGGGATTGTTTGGTTGTGTCTACCCTGCAGTGCAGTGATTGGATAAAATACCTTAAGGACTATTGGCTGAGCACAACCAGGACAGCCCCTTGATGATATAATGGCAGAAAACGCCACTGCGCGTTATTTAACGCCACCGCGCGTTATTTATGGAAAGCCGTTGGGGTCATAAATCGGGCGTATTTTTACGTGCAAATCCGAACGTGCGGTGGCGTTAAATAACGCGCGGTGGCGTTTTCTGCCATTATATCATCAAGGGGCTGTCCTGGTTGTGCTCAGCCAATAGTCCTTAAGGTATTTTATCCAATCACTGCACTGCAGGGCAGACACAACCAAACAATCCCTGCTCGTTGAAGGAATCCAGCAATATTCATCTCCTGTTTGCTATAGTTAGTAAAAACAGATACATGAATAAACAAAATATAAGAGATATAGGGGATGAAGAAACTTGGAGTAGCAGCAGGTTATTCAGATGTGTTTAATATTGGGGGGAGGGGGGTACATAACCTGAAAGATACTTGAATTTTCCGTGCAGAAATGTGTCATAAATTAAGTACACTGCAAAACGTTCACAAAATGTGTTTTTGATCTTTTATTTTGTTCTATTTTCAAATGTTTCTTGGAAAAATCGTGTTGTGGGCAAACCACCCAACCAAACGGCTTTAATAGGGCTGCACAATTCTGCACACTGTGAAAATCATCACAATATAACTCTGCACAAAATTTATATTGCAAATGACTGCTTGGAGTGCAGTAATTGTTGACTAATGTATTGAAHGAGTTTTGAAGTTGTATTTTTCATGTTAATGCAATATTTAGCCTGTAGGACAGAGTCTCACAGCAGCAAAGGTTCACAGCAGACACAAATAATTAGAAAGAAAGGAAAAGAGAAAGAAATTAATTCACATCTGATATCATCCTTGCAATATTTAGTCATCACAGCATTTTCTAGTTTAAAATATCTATTCTTTGTTCCTCTCTCTTACCTGATGGTCTGCTCCAGTCTCTCCCTCACTCTTCCTGCCACTGATATCCCTGCATGGCATCAACATGTTTACAACAGAGAACACTACATGTAATGTACAGCACCAGCAAGTGACTTACAGAAGATAAAAAAGGTTTTTATCATACAGATATTTAAGCAACTGATTAACAGATGTATACATCTTTTGCCTTCCTGACTNTCTTGATAAGCAAGAACTCAAATCAATGGGGTAAAGTTATTCTGAGACTGATCACAATAAAGTTACAGTTTTTCATTTCTTTCCTGGGTCAGTATGTGATCGAATTAAGAAGTGTGGTGCTCCGAGGAAGGATATTTTTTTAAATATAATATATGTAAATATAGTATATTTAAAATATATTCACAAATTATCTATTTCAGAATTCTAAACTTTAAATTACCCTACATATTTATTGGTCCACCCGTGTGAGACTTACAGATCAGTAGATCTTATCAGGACACAGGAAAATAAGACGATTCAAGTTGTTCAACTTTGTGTGAGCTTTAACAGACTTTTATTGTGAAAACCTCCCGGAAACTATCATCTCACCGCTGTGCTTTTTCACAACTTGTCGTTTCCTTTCAAACACGCTCGTGTAGGAAAACAGTCCACAACTTTATAGCGATTTAAAAAGGTAAATCATGCTAGTTGTTATTGTCTGTAGATAATCTGAGGTTGTGAGTCCGTTTGGTGTGTTATTCAGCCAGTTCTGTTCAGAACCAGAACCGAACCAGTCAGTTGTGTGCACGTGCGCGCGCACGCAACGCCGACTGAACTGTATGTAAATAGCCACTCCCTGTCTCTTTGTCTCCGTGCCTCTTTGTCTCTACAGCCTTTGTGATACAGTCTGACCGTTCGAGGTGTTCTGTTGAATTTCGCATCTTCTCAACTAACTTCCTCGCTCATGCACGCGCATTGCCACACCATTGTTTGAACTGCTGAAAGTAACTGTGTGCGCTTTAAGTGTGAAAACCCATTTAGCAGCTCCACAGCTTGACTTCAAAACAGTTTAATCAAAGCTCCCTTCTGTAATCACAACTCTAAAATGCTTAGTTTGAATGTTACCTTGTAAATAATTACTTATTGTCTAGAAGTGTTCAACTTTAATTAGTTTAAAGTTATCCAAGTTAATTTTCAAAAGTTAATCTTGGTTAGTTTAAAACTAGTGTGTGTTCTGTCCCATTCTTTTGCAAAGGAATGTGTTTCACATTGACAGCTTCTGTCTTTATAAACAGTTATCTACTTCAAATTAGAATAACATAGATGAGACAATCTATCTGATTTCTAATTTTAACTGAGTGATACTGAAAAGAATTAACTGTGAATTTTAAAAATGTTGAACAATGCTTTAAACAACGAGAAGCAGAAACATGTGTACAGTTGTCTACCTTCAGAGTTTGAAACCAAAGGTATCAAAAGATATCAATCAAATGGTGGACATTTGATTGATTAAAGTGATATGCAAATCTCAAACCTAGAAGCTAGTTCATGTATCCATGAGCTACAGAGCTCCAGTGGACGCGCTGGTGACTCTCAAGGTGTGAATGAATGTGTGTGTTGCTAAGAAAGGCCAAAGTTTTAAAGGAGACATAAAACAGAGAACTGTTTTGATTTTTAATGCATGCTAACAAGATTAAAGTCGACATTTTGAGGTCGTATCGAGCTGAAAAAAAAAAGACTGTGATACGATACTCTTCTCAGAGGCAAATTAAAAACAGCCATGTGCTGACGATGCTCTGAAAGTTACCACTGTTGGAATGATTAACGTAGCTAATTAAATATTCTAACGACTGTTCTTATGAAAGCAGAATAAGGACCGGGAAGGTAAATTTAGTTGAACTCAGATGTTTTATCAGAAAAACGCAAAGGAGTTCATGAAAAGGGAAGCTGAGGAAACCCCTTTGTTGCTAATTATCATAAAGAAATGATAATAAAGCTCATAGAAGCTTTGATAACCACAAAGAAGTGGTCAATTCTGTTCTTAGAAGCTACGTGCTCACTCCAGGTAGGACAAGCTGAACCAGCTCATCCGAGGATCCGCCTTGCTAAAAGTTTTCCCTTCAAAAAGAAGAAAGGGGGGAGAAGTAATTGTTTTACAGCACTGATATAAATCATTGCTGGAATTTACAACCAGACCAGAACGTCTGGAACAGATCGTCTCGCTAATAAGCTAGACTCTCTCATGATAAGGGCAAAGAAAAAAGAAACAGCCTTATTG
>NW_013952696.1:247482-249048 GCF_001266775.1 Austrofundulus limnaeus
GAGAGAGAGAGAGAGAGAGAGAGAGAGAGAGAGAGAGAGAGAGAGAGAGAGAGAGAGAGAGAGAGAGATAACTACAGCAGAGATAACTATAGCAAACAGGAGATGAATATTGCTGGATTCCTTCAACGAGCAGGGATTGTTTGTTGTGTCTGCCCTGCAGTGCAGTGATTGGATAAAATACCTTAAGGACTATTGGCTGAGCACAACCAGGACAGCCTCTTGATGATAGAATGGCAGAAAACGCCACCGCGCGTTCGCGCGTTATTTACGGCGTTCGCGCGTTATTTACGGCATCGCGCGTGGCGCTCGCGCGTTATTTACGGTACCGCGCGTTCGGAATTGCACGTAAATACACGCCCGATTTATGACCCCAACGGCTTGCCATACCTAAGAAGCTTTAAACACGCTTTTTTTTTTATTCAGGAGCCCTGAAGCGCACATGTGTGACCGTAGTTACACGTTGATCAATGCCTAACCTGCTGCTAAACTCTAAACACATTCAACAGAAAGAATGAAAACACACAAACCTGATGTCTGCAGCGCGTTCAGACTGTAGACGGAAGCGATGCGAATCTCCGTGTTTTCATCTTCCTCATATTTAGCTCTGATAAAATCCTCCGACTTCTCTTCTTCCTCTGTTTTTACCTGCTGTCTCCACATCTCATMAACATTTACCGAGCTGTTACAGCTCAATGCAGCTCTGAATTAAACTAATCTGACCAGCAGGCCACGTCAAACACAGTTAGCTCCTAGCTACAAAGGTAGCAGCATGGTCCTAGAAGACTTCGGTTGACCTTCAAAATAAGAGCTCGGAGAAACCTGCTTCTCAGCAGTAGTCCCTGCATTTCCATGGCAATTATTCGGTTTAAGAACTAGTGTTTTAAAGAAGAGCGATTTAACCTCTCTAATCACTGGAAGCTGAGGTACAAGCAATTTGTGGTGGAATAAAACTTTTCCATGTCCGTTAAACACAGTGCAGAAATACATGATCAACAAAGTTCTTCACTACAATGGTCTCTGAGTAATTTTATTGCAATAAAATGAGAGTCAGCATGCATACAACATACAGCCCCAGTGAAGCACCTTTATACCTTTAGCAGAAACCAGTCCCAAAACTGGTTAGTTCTGACATTCAAGGAGTGGTTCTTTATCTGAGCAGCAAAAACAAATAGTTCTGCAATCCAATTGTGCAGAAACTACAGCTGTTTGTGTGTGAGGTTTAAGCTGGAACGACAAGAAATGACACTTTTAAAGTGCTCTTCCAGAAGCTTACAACATCAGTTGAAATGATTCAGAATATATCATGACAGTAAACATACAGTAAGTACATTTATAAATAAAACAAGAAAGAAACATCAGGGTGTAAAGAAACATATGGGTGACAATTTCATTTTCCTTCACACTGTTCTCTCCCAGAGCAGAAGACGACTGTTAGATTAACAAGGTGGACTTATGAGCAAGTGAATGTCCACATCTTTTTATCTCCAAGAAAAAAACAAACATTGCATGACGTGTGTGTGTGTGTGTGTGTGTGTGTGTGTGTGTGTGTGTGTGTGTGTGTGTGTG
>NW_013952696.1:252979-258366 GCF_001266775.1 Austrofundulus limnaeus
TATATATATATATACTGTATATGACAGAGAAAACAAGACTTAACTGACAAATCCTGCTTTACATCACAAATCAGGAGTGGTTTTCCTTACTGAAAAGATTCTGACTTGGTTCGTGTTTTCTTCATCACATACAAATTTAGCTCTCCTCCTGGTGAGGCGCAGCTCCTCGATTCGTGGAGGTTTCACAAACACCACGTAAGGTTTGAATTCAAAGGAGTACACACAGCCTATTTTCTGTAAAGACAAAAAGATTTGGTAATTATAGAAAAAATGTTTACAGGTTGTATGAAGATTCTTCTCCTAGTTAGATCAATCTTTTAAAAGGCTTCTAAATTTCACCTGCTGAGAATCAAGTCACTTGTAAATGTATAGCTGAGCATGATGTTCATCTTTCTTTACACCTCCACAGAACATGTAATTAATGATTTGTTTTAAAATGACAATGCATAATTTGGTTGAAAAATTATTAAAACCTTATTTTAAATCAATGTCAAAGTATCACGTCAACATTAAAGATAACTGCGATGAAAGGTAATAAAACAAACAAAATTTGAACTTATAAAATAGGCTATTTTTTTATTTTTATTATTTTTTAGTTTATTATCTCCTTCAGATTGGTACTTCTCTATTTCCAGTAGTGGATGATTTTTTACAGCGCATGTAATTTCCGGTTAGCTCAGCTTCCTTCAGGGTTGAGCTGGTCCACTACTGTACGTCATGGCTAAATGTTAGCAAGTGAGTAAAATAAGATCCAATCGTTTTAAACTTTAACGGAGGCCACGCCTCCAGCAAGGAATTGCTTCTTAATAGCCGAGAGTCCAGACCCTCTGTGCGAAGCAAAGCAAAGAACAAGAGGCTGGTTTTTCACAGGCTACTTACACTAGGGTGCACATCCAGGAGGCACACCTTGCCTTCAGCCATCACTCTGTGCACAGCATCTAGATTTGTTCCATAGTAGTGACCTTTGTACTGACCATATTCTACAATCCTGTCGGCACAGACAGAGAGAGAATAAGAATAGTTAAGTAATAGTATAACAGATAGCTCATAAAAGACTAAATAAGTTGCTTATGCAGTACCTCTGATTCAGAATGTCCTCCTCAAACTTTTGAACAGAGACAAAATGATAATCTACTCCTTCACGCTCCTGTTTCCTCTTCTCTCGTGTTGTGTCTGAAAAGCAAACAGACTGGGCTGAAGGCCATGTTAAAAGACATGTTTTGGTATTCAGGTTAGGAAACCTGCAGAGGTTTGCCTTACATGGCACACTGGTGCCATAATGGTCGGGGTCGGAGATCACTAGCCTTCTCTTTAGTTCAGTTGTGCCAACGCCACCTGGCCCTCGAGACAAAGATCAAAACACAGTTTTTTTATGCAAGGAATATTAATGGTGTAGAAATGTTTTCTTGAGACAAACCCAACAATAAATGACACATCTGTCTTTATCATCAAAGCAGTGGAGTCAGACGGGTGAATTTCACTTTAATTTCAATCAAAAAATTCTCAAACCACCCTCTGTCTGCATCTGGTCAATATTTAATGTTCCTGCACTCCCTGGAAAACACATAGCAGTTTATGTAAATGTAACATCTGCAAAGCCCTGCAGTATCTGCGTCATGATGTAGGAAATGCAGGATGGAGGACATCTGGGATCATTTTGAGTGACAGTTTCTGTAGATCCAGATTGCATCAGAGTCTGATGGAGTGCAGTTTAATAGTAGAAATCCTGTCATACCTGCCTTTTCCATCACTGTGCTGTATGAGCTTGATGCATTACAAAATATCCAGTTTATGGACTTTTGCCACTCAGTTACTGCTGATGTGTTCCACAGCTGCTCCAAAGAGCTGCACTGGAGTATCGTTAGGGTTGCTGGATGATCTCTTAAGCCAGGTACACACCAAACGCGTGTTGAGCAGCCGAAGCAGCCAGTTTACATGCAAAGTCTATGGTGGACGCGCATCTAAGAGCAGCGCAGCACATAGCGGCGCGTTTTGGCAGTTCAGAGCAGTGCGCAAGGTAGTGGTAGGATGTGGCAGAGCATTTTCCGTGCATGTGGCACGTCCAAAGCAGCGGCTGCTGGAGTTCAACAAACTGAACTTTGGCTGCTCGACGCGCAGCAGCAACCAGTCTGGGGAGAGTATTTTTTTCACGTGATGGTTTCATGAACCCGACACAGATGGACAGGAGCCTTTTTAGCTGAAATCGACCGTCAGTTGGTGATCTTGCTGGAGATATCAGCACCGATGTGATGAGACAGCAGCTCGCTAAACTCAGGACAAAAAAATAGTCCCTCAGCTCGCAGCTCCTGGATTGACAAAACTAACCGAACAAACCACCTCTAAATTATCTGGTGAATTAATTATCTGCTGTGCGCAACATTCGCTTGCTCTTTAGTAAATAAAGCAAAGCCATTTTATTTATTTTAACTTTATTTCAACCGTCAATACACCGGAAAACGGACAAAGACGCTCCTTCCTTTGCATCTTCAGACTCATTCGGTGTGAACAGACATCTGTTGACAAGCAGCCAAAAGCATGTGGCAGGAGCATTTGTGCTGCTCAAGATGCGTTTAGTGGGAATCCGGCTTTACAGAAGCTGTAGGGCATTACATTTACCAGCTTTCTTTGGCCTTATTGGTTTACTGTTACGAACAGTGTCTTAAATAGCCACAAAACAAGATCAGACATTTCACAACATTTTGTAAAAGATGGAAAGGAAATCCATGATCAAAATGAAATTGTAAATTGATTTAATAAGTAAATTGTGAATGTTGGTCAAAGTCTTGCAGCTAAAATACCAAAAGTAGATAAAAATGTGAGTCATACAGTCATGGTTGCACCAAAAGTATTTTCCTTGATGGAACTGACGAAGAAGAAATCCTGAATATTGTAAAAATTCTTGCAGACAAAAGATCAAAAGACTGGAAGGACATGGACACGATGTTTAAAAAGGAAATGAATCATGTTATTGAACCTTTTGCATATATCTGTAATTTATCATTTTCAACTGGTATATTTCCAGATACTATGGAAACAGCCAAGGTAATGCCTCTCTTTAAGAATGGTGAGAAATGCATGTTCAATAATTACAGACCAATATCCTTGTTACCACAGTTTTCAAAGATTTTAGAGAAATTATTTGTGCTTAGATTGGATCAATTACTCGACAAACATAATATTCTAAGTAGCAGTCAGTATGGGTTTAGAGCTAACAATTCCACATCAATGGCACTCATGGACTTCGTAGAGCAAATATCAACTGCTGTTGTTCATAAACAATACTGTGCTTGTATTTATTTTGACTTGAAGAAAGCTTTTGACACCACTGACCACACCATTCTACTTGAAAAATTGAACAAATACGGTATTAGATGACCAGCATTACAGTGGGTATCTAGTTAATTAAAGGATAGGAAACAGTTTGTACAAATAAATGATACAAGATCTGAATTAAGTAATTTTACATGTGGAGTTCCTCAAGGTTCTGTACTTGGACCAAAGTTATTCATTTAAATGTGAATGATTTGGTAAATGTGTCAGGGTTGTTCAAATGTGTTTTATCTGCAGATAATACTACATTTTTTGTTTTGGTAAAAATATAGAACGGATGTTGGAGATGATGCAAACAGAATTTGCTAAAATACAAACCTGGTTTAAACTGAAAAATTATCATTAAATTTAGATGAGACTAATTATATGATATTTGGTAACAGAAAGAAAACAACTGATGTTCCATTTAGAATTGATGGTACTGAGATCTGTAGAGTCAGTGAGGTGAAGTTTTTGGGTGTCATCATTGATGAGAAGCTGACATGGGGACCTCACATAAATCATTTAAGAACAAAAATAGCCAAATCCATTGCAGTATTGTACAAAGTAAAGGACTTATTCAATGATAAATCACTGTTTATGTTGTATAATGCAATAATTGTTTCGCACTTAATTTATTGTGTATTGATGTTTGGGGAAAAGCATGTAAAACAATAACAAATCCTGTTTTTCATTTAACAGAAAAGAGCTGTAAGAATTATTACCAGAAAATGTTACAGTCACCCATCAAATTCATTGTTCCATCAGTTGAACTTATTGAAGTTCAATGATTTGATTGATAATAGTATTTTGTCAGTTGTGTATAGGGCTCATAAACTCACACTCGTTTCAAAATGGCGGCGCCTTTGTTTGGCTGGTCCACCTCTTGCTCGTATTTACGCTTTTTCTTTATAGTTTTACGCCTGTCATGGATTATTTTATTGCTTGGTCCTTCCTTTTGTCCTCTGACCAACATGACTATCTTGGTTGCTGCAGCTCCTCAGCTCCACTATGATTGTCTGTCTCCACTGATGATACAAAGGACTATGGAGCTACCTTTCTCCACATGGGAGGACTACCACCGCACTCATCCTCTGCCGCCTCTCCTCCACCTCTTGGAGCTGGACAGACATCTAATCACCCTCCCTCACCGTCGTGGTAATCCAGCGAGGAAACACAAAAAGCGAGGCTGCCGTGCGGGTATTTCATCCAGAAAGAAGCACTCTGCTGGACCTGGTGGTTCCCTGCACAGAATCTGGCCTCACTGCCTCCTTTATCTGACTGGAGCCCAGGACCTTGGTGACCCTCTCGGTGCACACTGCACCTGGCCCAGCCTCCCACCATAGATTTCCTCCCAAAGCTGGCACCACGACTCCCGCTCCGAGCTTCGCAAAAGGAGCCTTGTCCAAGTTCCGCTGGTTTCACCGCCGGACCTCAACAACCCTCGGCCGCTCCGGATGTTTCTTCTGAACATGAGATCCATCAGCAACAAGGCTCTTCTGCTCAATGATTTGTTTCACGCTAAGGATCTTGACTTTATGTTCCTGGTTGAAACGGGGCAGAAGAAAGACGAACACTTCCACCTGAATGAGCTCTGTTCATCTGGAGACACGGTGCTCACGACGCCGCGGATGGAGAAGCAGGGCGGCGGACTCGCAGTCATACACCGCGACAATTCAACCTGCAGGTTGGTGAGCACCAGGACTTTTACCACATTTGAATCACAGACTGTTAAATTTGGATCTACTCATCCCTTCTACTGCATCTTGATTTATTGCCCTCCGGGACCCGCTTCAAACTTTCTTATGCTGCGTTCACACCCAACGCGATTTCAGCTTCAAAATCACATCCAATGCTCAAGTTGGTCGCTTGTGCACTTTGAGGTCAGACGCAGGTCACCTGTTGAAGCGCTACGGCAAGAGCCTCCCCGCCCCTCCCTCCTCTGTCGGGCTCTGTTTAATGTCGGACGAGGAAGTGGCTTTGCTTTATTTACAGAGAGCAACAGCATGTCACGTTCATCAGATAATTAATTCATAATTAATTCACCAGATAATTCAGAGACATTCTGAGTTTCATCA
>NW_013952696.1:258729-262884 GCF_001266775.1 Austrofundulus limnaeus
CGTCGAACGCTCAGATCATTCAAATCATTCAAATCGCGCTGCTCTAATCGTGCTTGAGGCGCCGCAGCACTTCCCGACGCTGATTGAAGCGCGTCCACCACAGACTTTTTATGTAAACCTGATGCTCCTGATGCTGAAATCGCGTTTGGTGTGAACGCACCATTAAAGACTTTGCTGATTTTTTATCCTCTGTCATAAAACTGGACCGCCCTTTAGTGCTTGGTGACTTTAATACTCACTTTGATGCGACAGACTGTAATGAAACCATGGAGTTTATTTCTATTTTAGAAATCTTTAATTTATCTCAACATGTCTCAGCCCCCACTCACCAAAGGGACACATTCTCGACCTTATCTGCTCTGTGGGACTGTAAACAATGCCTGTATTGATGACTTACAAATTAGTGACCATTATGCCATGTTCTTTATTGTAAATGCGATCTCAGAGCCACCTCCCCCCAGAGAACGACCTCAGAGGCAGATACTGAGAGAGGATGCTGCTGACAAATTTTCAGCCTCTTTTGACTCCTCCACTCTAACCAATATAACACAGCCAGAGGTTTTTGCTCAGCTATTAGACCAACAAATTTCATCTGCTTTTAATAACTGTACTGTCACAGCTAATTCAAGCTCTACTGTTAAAAAATCTGTACCCTGGATTAATGAGGAAATTCGCACTGCTAAACGTGCATGTAGACAGGCAGAGCGAAAATGGAAATCATAAAATCTAACGGTCCACAGACTATACCTTAAAGATTTAAGACTTTCACTGCAGTCCACGATGAAAGATGCCAGGTCTAAATATTTTGCACAATTAATCACCTGCTATAAGAAAAATCCAAAACATTATTCAACACTAGTGACTCGCTAGTCTCGCCGGGCGTCCCCTCCCCATACACATCTTCAGCTCCCACCTGCCACAACGTCCTCACACACTTTGTTAAAATCGAGAACATCCGGATTAGCATCCCTCTTAATCCAGTTCATGTTCCATCAGACTTACCCATCAGACCGGACACCAGCCCCACGCAATCGTGGTCTTCCTTTGACCTTGTACCCTCAGAATACCTTGGAACTGTAATCCAGAAAATGAAATCCTCAACCTCTCCTGCTGACATTCTCCCATCCAGATTTTTAAAAACTGTTTATGATGTGGTGGGGCCCTCACTTGTTGATCTACTGAACCTCTCGCATCTGGATGTGTGCCAGGCAACTTCAAAAAAGCAATCGTTGAACCCAAATTAAAAAAGCAGTCCCTCAACCCCTCAGATCTCAACAACTACCGGCCCATCTCTAAATTACCTTTCTTGTCTAAAGTCTTGGAGAAAAATTGTATCATTACAACTTACTGCTTACTTGGATGAAATAATATTCACGACCTTTATCAATCGGGCTTCCGCAAATTTCACTCCACTGAAACCGCTTTTGTATCAAATGACATACTAATGTCTGCTGATAGTGGCTTCTACACCGTTCTGCTCCTATTAGACCTTTCCTCTGCCTTTGACACTGTTGATCATACCATTCTACTACGCAACCTGAAAAACATAGGGATATCTGGTGCTGTATTAAACTGGTTTAATTCATACTTCTCTGACTGCTCTTTCTCAGTACTTCATAATCAAACTTATTCTGAACCAGCCCAGCTCACTTGTGGCAAACCACAGGGTTCAATCCTGGGGCCCCTCCTGTTCCTCATCTACATCCGCCCCCTAAGCCAGATCATTGACAATTTTCATGATGTCTCCTATCACTTCTACGCTGATGACCTGCATTTATACTGGTCTTTTAATGAGTCAAGTTCCCACAAGTTGATTTCTTTTTAGGCTGTATCACAGAAGTCAACAAATGGCTCTCTGACAACCTGCTACTCCTTAATCGAGGCAAGACCGAAACCCTGATCCTGGGACCTGAAAATAAGATCCCTCAGATAAAACAACAACTGGGATCTCTGGGGCCGACTGTTAAAAAGAGCATACGAAATCTGGGAGTCAGTTTTTATTCAGACCTATCACTAGATAAACACGTCAAAAATCTAGTTACCTCATGCTATTTTCAACTCCGTAACATTTCTAAACTTCACCCGCTCCTGCCTGCCTCTGACCTGGAAATGGTAATCCATGCCTTTATCTCAACCCGTCTTGACTATTGTAACTGCCTGTTCACCTGCTTAAATCAGAAACAATTAAACCGGCTCCAACTGGTTCAAAACTCTGCTGCTAGATTTCTAACTAGAACATCTAAATTCTCTCACATCACCCCTATATTATCAGATCTCCACTGCCTATCTGTACAACTCAGACTCAAGTTCAAAATCCTGGTTCTCACTTTTAGAGCTCTACATGGCCAAGCGCCTAATTACATCTCCGGTCTTCTCTCGCCTTATAACCCCAGACGCAACTTGCACTCACAAGACCAGAATCTTCTCTTGGTCCCCCGTACTCGCTTCAAGGCCCGTGGTAACTGTGCCTTTTCCTCAATGGCTCCCAGACTGTGGAACGCCCTTCCGCCCTATCTAAGATCTGTTGAAAACACTGACTCCATTAAAAAACAACTAAAAACACACCTCTTCACTCAAGCATTCAACTGAATATATTCAACACCTCACAACTTGAGTTTATAAGCCCTGACTAACAATCATGTGTGTTTTCTGGTCTAGTAACCATCCCCTCCACCTATAAGGGTGAGAGATAAATTAGTCTCGTTTTTGTTCTTGTTTTAAATATTGAATGTATAATTTGTACAGTTAATGTGATATTTTTGCTTTTTCTTTCTGATAATTGATGTACAGCACCTTGTTAAGTCCTTTTCTGTGAAAGGCACCATATAAATAAACTTTTACTTACTTTACTTACTTACATTACCTACAAACATCCAATTACTTTTTGTTAAAAGAGAGAGTTGTTATAATCTGAAGGGGATAGAAATGTTTGTGAGACCTAAAATAGAACCAGTTTGAGGAAACGGACTACTTCAGTCCAGGGTATTAAATTATGGAATAATCTGGAAGATGACATTAAAAATGCCAGATTAATGTGTATATTTAAGAGAATGATAAAGGTTAATTTGTTGGAGAAATATGTATGGGTATAATGTACGATTTGTTGCTCAAGAAGGAATTAAACCTTTATTGTTTTTCTTTTATTTTTTGTACATTTTTGTAAATTRAAGATTATTTTTGATTGAATTTATTTATTTGAGAGAGAGGGGCAGAAATCACAAGATTTTTTTCTTTTTCTGCTGCCTTTCATTTGGTTTACGATTTGTTTTTTTATTGAATATTGAATTTATGTTGTTTTGTTTTAAATAAATAAACTTTATGAATGAAAAAAATTCATGCAAATTGAGTGAGGGATTCAAACAAAATATATTTCCTACCTGATCAGACATTATTCATCTGGTCTTGGATAAGAGATCCAAGGTGTGTCAAGTGGAGGAGCTGCTCCCGTTACATTTAGAACTTTAACATCTAGTTTATTCAGATGATTTTGTGCGTTTTGTGTGGTTATATCTTGTCTGACTTTTATTTTGTGCAATAAAGCTATCAAAAATTCTATATATTTTTGTTGTTTAGCTAAATCAGTAGAAAAAAATACAACCTCTGTTTACTCACACACAAGTTCATTTATAAGAAAATCATTTTGGTGGAGTTTTACTAAGTCAGTAGCCAAAAGTTTGCTGTAACAGGGAATGAGTATTATTTACAGACTAAATTACTTTTACAGTTAAAACAGAGTTACATACAGCTTTACTATAGTGTTAGCTTCATTTTTCTAAATTAATTTCAAAAATCTGCTGACTCCCACCCATCCCAGGCTTGAAAAGTCAAGTCTCTGCAGAGACATCTCATAAGGAACTCATTTGAATTGTGATTCTTTTTATACAGTATCAATAGACTTAACGGTTAGCTTCAGAACTGAATGAGAAACAAACAGCAGCTTCAGTGCCTCCATGTTAATTGTATAACCCACTTTTGAAAGATGTTACAGCCTACTTTGCATTGATGACACTGCTCACAGAGCAGGGACACAAGTTACAGAGGCAAATACCATACACCTGAGAAGATCTGATAGAAGAGAACTGAGTGGAGCAATGACAAAGAGCCTAGAGACTATTTAGGAAAATCTGAAAAAAATACAGTATATATATATATATA
>NW_013952696.1:264004-269453 GCF_001266775.1 Austrofundulus limnaeus
ACTGTGGAATCTCTGGAGATGATGGTGCAAAGAAGGATTTTACATAAAATCAAGAAAATTGTGGACAACCCTGACCATCCTCTTCATCAGACTGTCATAGAAAGACAAAGTGTCTTCAGTCGGAGGCTTCTTCAACTTCGCTGTAATACAGACCGCTACAGAAGATCTTTCCTGCCCACAGTCATCAGCATCTACAATAAGTTTTTAGTTAAATGAGTTACAACAACACCTAATTTCCCTCTAAGATCAATAAAGTAATTTTGAATTGAATTGAATTGAATTTGGCCAAACAATATGTTATTAATTTCTAACAGCTCAGAGTTCACAGCAGCATTTGACGTTTCATTTTTGACATAACTTCGATCACACTCCTACAGAACTCAGATTCACTGCTACCAAATAATGAACCAACACAACCTTGCTCATGCTCAAACCCGTCATTAACCTTCCAGGGTTTATCAGGGACAATGAGGGTCCACTGCATTCTTCCACACAACTGACGTTGCCAAGAGTCTGAAAAGATCAACCATTTGTTGGATTTTTATTTTTATTTGTGTTTTTCCAGCATTGTCATTTGGAAAATTTGCATATGACCCTGACAGTAATTCAAAGTGGAATTAGCCAATGATGGCCTCATTTATGTGCAGGAGTGCAACTGTATTGCACATCAACGAGACCATCATTGGTTAATTCTATATTAACCAATGAGCATATTCTGTCATCTCAGTTTATGTACTTATGCCTTTTAAATTACTTTTTGCTAACATTTACTAATGTCTTCTAATTTTAGCAACATTTCTGCTCTGTTCAGCTTTTATTATTATTATTATTGACACAATTTTGCTTTATTTCTACCAATTCTTCACTTTTGGTTTCAACAAAAGTGAGCTGTTCAAAATTAACTCGCGTTTTTCTATACAAAAAATTTCAGCTTCTTTAGCCGTTTTATAATGAATGAATGTACTGCTCATTTTATACATTTTATGTACTGTTTATGTTGTTTCCCCTTCCCCATCTTCCCATTTTTAAGTGTTTCAAGTGTTTTTGCACTCTCAGGCCAACATGGTAAATAAGGAGCTGTTCTTAATGTTTTGCCTGTTGAAATAAAGGTTAAATAAAATAAAGAAATTGTAGCAAAAATCTTTCAGCACTCACATTTACACAGGAAATGAAAATTCTCTACTTTTACAAGTTTTTTACTATTTTGTTATACTTTTAATATTTTTAATTGTTGTTATTGAGCAGGTAACAAAAAGGAGAGCTTTAAGACTCATGAGGGCTGTGTGTGAAATTAAACTAGTTAACCTGCAGTTTGTCAATCGTATTCACTTCATTTATGCAAAAGCACCGAATGGTGAAGCTTAAGAAGCTTTTTATCATTATTCTTTTGTTAAAAACAGTATATTTGTCTTTTTTCTACACTTTATAACTATTATTCATCTAACATTGCTTCTGTGGGTGAACAAGTTGTTTAAATTGATAAGCAGAACAACTAATGTACAGCTTTAAACAGGGACAGAAGAGGGAAGAAGATGACAGGCCATATGAGTGTACTGTTTGAGAAAACATCACCACTGCTAACCAAGCTCTAGTAAGAAGCCCTGTGCTGAACAACACTCATCTTAATTTGGACAAAAAAAAACTTGTATATTAATTTGCGAGCGCGGGATGGCTCGCGACCATTATGGCATGATAATGCCACCATAGCCTTTCTGTCTTTTCATCCCGTCTCTGCCATGTAACTGTGGTTTGGCTCAGCTTGGCAGCATGTTTTATGAGTCAGGATGCCAGGATTTCCTTTTTTAACACTGGTTCTTTTTTTTGTTTATTGTAAATACGCTCAGACATTTCCTTCTCTAGGGTGAATTATGTGACACAGGCTATTACAGAGGAGCATTTACAAACTATTTAAACAGTAGCTGGTAGTGTTTTAAACTGATTACACTCAGATATTTTAGGGGTTTTTGTAGGGCCAAGACGGATCTAGAGGAAAATATTTGTCAATTTTAAGTAATTCTGCCCAATACTTTTTTTTTTAGTTTTGAAAATGAGTATTGATGCAGTCTTTTTTAAATACAGAGATTTAAGCCAGCAGCTGATGAACTAGGACTAAAACCAGCTGCCAAAATGATTTGATGCAAGTCTCATCCTGCAGAGCAAAGAAGATAACTTTTCATTCATTGGAAACTAATTAAGAACAAATGTGAACGGTTCTGTTCTTATAGGTTTGGTTACATCTGTGAAGCAATAGAACCTCTCTCAGATATGAGTTGTTGAGGATGAGAACATCTGATTGGACAATTCACTCATTGTTTTTGAGATTACAGTAGTCTTCAGTTCTGTTTAATAGGGCAATAACCTGACTCTTGTCTTCCTACACAGTTCCAATCAGTTTTAGTTTCCCTTCTCAGCTACGTCTGGGCTTTCTCCCACAGACAAGGACTCCTCTGGTAGAATTTCAGCCGGGCCAATGAGCAAACAGGATGAAGAGTTGTGGATGACAATGTTGGTTTTCTGCACCGTGTTAGTCTGCTGTATTAAGCAATGGCAGAGGAGGAAGGGAATGAAGGACGTGTTGACAAGACTTCCAAATTAAAAAATATTTTCCTTGGAGAAATTTATTTTGTTCCTTCTTAAAAAGGGTTAAACATCAACCTTATCTTAAAATCATTTTAATTTTAAACTACTTCCTAAACATTTGTTGCATTTGTCTTTTATGTATTTAATCTTTACTATTTTTATTCAATATTTAATGAAGTTAGATTTTTCTTTTTTTGTAATAAAATACCATAAAGATCTTCTTCACTGAAAATTCATCGTATGAAAAGAGTTCTCTGAATCCTATGATCTCACACTTTGTTGTGTCTGAGTCTGATTTATAAAGAGTGAACAAAGTATTAATGAGTAAAATCTAACCTGGTGCTCCAACAGGTAAAAGCAATGTAGCAGAGTGCAGAAACAGTCTCACTTGTTTCTCCTCTCATTCTCGCTACACAAGTATCAGTGAGATTTTAATCTAGCACCTCACCAATGTGGATCCCTGAAATAGCTCCATAGTCTTCGTCCTCTGTAACTGGAAACTCTGGAAAAGATTTACAGAAAGAATAGGGCATGAAGCCACAAAAAATTATATGCTTGGCTCTGATATTTCATTTATTCCCACACATGTATATTTAAAATGTGTAATGTTATATTTTATTTACGATTTCTGTAATTTATATGATGTTGACTTTTAAAAATCAGACTAACAGTACCTTTCTCATCATCTGTGTAGCATGTTCAGGAAAAAGGACATGTCAGTGATGGGCAGCCAGGCTCATGTTTGACAACAACCTTCAGACATATACCCTCACATCTAATCGTATCAGCAAAAACAGCTTCAGTTTAAGTTTGGCTAAGCTTTCAGCTTTTTTGAGTTTGTGAACAGAACTGTCTCATCACCTGGTGTTTTGATCAGCCTAGGCTTGAACAGGGCTTTGGGTCGCTGCAATGCAACTCTTCTGAAAAAGACAAGGATTGAACGAATTTGTAAAATGTTTTCTGCGAAGCTTTGTTGCTAACAAAAAGAATAAAAGAATATAATCACCTTCCCTGCAGTTGCTTTGAGGGAATGAGACCTGCCCGATCGCTGCCATTCTCCAGGCAACAGGCCTGCCACCAGGTGTTGTCTTTCATGCTGACAACACGGAGGATGTCGCCCCTTTTAAAGGCAAGGGCAGCATCCTTGCATGGGATGGCTGGATCATCCACAGGATCGTAGTCAAACAGAGCCCGCACAAAAAACTGAGGAGAAAACAGTCCACTGCACATAAACACACAGAATGGTAATAAATAGAAAAATACTTTTAGTTTTCAATGTGTTTATTATTTTTTATTCAGGGTGTTTTATACTTTGCACATTTCAAAACATCTGTATCCTGACACAGCAAATACCTTTGTGTCTGGCTTTCCCTGCACGCTGGGGTCACTTTTTGAAAAATGACCACAATCATTGAAGAGAATTTGCCTTGATTCATTGCAAATACTCTTTGCTTAAAAAAGAAAGTTTCCAGCTTGTCATCCACTGTGCATGAGCAGTGGTAGCCCATAATTCACTCTAAACATAAGGATTATGGAACTCTAAATTTTTCCACGTCAGATTTAAAGTTTTTTATGGCAAAAACCTAAATATCGACAAATTATTTTTATTTGTTTATTATAACCCTAAATCTGAAAACCATTTATATTGAATCCAGGTTGGGTATCTACATATTCCTGTGCAGCCTTATTGCATGCTACTTAAAAAAATGATATAGCTATATATTTTACCTTTTTAATATTAAATGGCATGTCTTCGTTGGAGGATCCAGGAATTATTTTGAATTTAATGTCACCCTGAGAACAAGCCTGCAAACAAAAATAATGACATGAAATTCATTGTTTTGTACATTTGGCAACAATTATAACATCATTTAAATGTTCATCAGCTTCAAGCAAGTTGATTCTAGGTAGATTACAATGATAGCTTTGGTTTATGAAGAAAATGAGGAGCATTTAGGAGTTGCTCTATATTTTTTGGTCAGCAAATTCATTATAAAACACTGCTGTGCCAACATCAAAGTCCAAATGTTACTTAAAACAATAAAGAAATAAAATCACTGCCAGACACTTTTATTGTAGTTTTAAACACTATTTATTTTTACAGTAACAGTTCAGACCTTTATAAGATGGTGTTTTTAAGGAAATAAATGAACAGTAAATAATTTGCCATTTTTTAGATAACTTTTTAAACATTTGGAGAAATGTAGTTTATTTCTGAATAGACACATGAGCTAAAGGCTGGTTCTTAGTTACATACTGTGAAACTCTCAGACATGAGGTATTGAGGATGAGAACATCTTATTGGACAATTCACTCATTGTTTTTTGGATTATGGTTTAAGTTGTACGTATTAGCGAGAGCTGCTTTTTTATTCTGAAAACAGAACTAACAAAAGTTGAATGTGACAATAGATGCTAAACAAAGACCTCCTATTGTCTGTAAAACTGCTGTTTTGCTGCATAATCCATTATTATACCTCTGTACCTTTGCTCATTTTGCTACTGTTACCTGAACAGTAACTGTTACTATGTGAATGTACTGTATGTGTGTTGAACACAGTGGCGTCACTAGGCCTATTTTAGGGCGGGGGCTGGAGCCCCCCTAAAATATTTTAAAGCCCCCCTAAATTGTTTTGGTGTAAAAAAATTCATTTAATTTATTTTTTTTTTTTACAAAAATTCAATATGATGTGATCAGAATAAATAATCATTCAATATTTCATTATTAACAAATATATATGATCATAAATCTGTCAGTTTCCCTTTAATTTATAGTGTAAGGTAGAGATCCTCTTTGGTGAGCCGTTATCCAATCCACGCACATGCATACATACATACATACATACATACATACATACATACATACATAC
>NW_013952696.1:271148-275210 GCF_001266775.1 Austrofundulus limnaeus
TACATACATACATACATACATACATACATACATACATACACACACACACAATACAAATATATAATATGCAAAAATTCTGTGCGTCTCCTGGGGGCCAAGCCCCCCTTGTCCTTAAAACCTAGTGACACCCCTGGCTGAACATATGCAGTGTTTATGCTACTAAGACTTAAATTTGTTAGTTTCAGTAGTAACTGGTCATAAACAGTGAGCTCCAAAGACCTGAAATAATTCTTTTAAAATAAATTGTTTGCAGGGAAAGAAAAATATGACATGGTGCAGGTGCTGGTGTCAGAAGGCTGTTCATCTCAAACTGATCTATAACTATCTGACCAAAAAGCAGTGTTGTATAAAGTACCTCAAAGTGATACTTGAGTAAAAGTACAAATATCTTATCATAAAAATTCTTTGGTAAAAGTTAAAGTCTTCTGTAAAAATATTACTTGAGTAAAAGTCTTAAAGTATCTGTTGTGATGCGGTGGTGGAATGAACCCAATTCCAGGCAGAGTAAAGTTTTTAAATAAAAGATTTATTTTAACAAAAATACTGAGGAGGGAAACAGCTGAGGAGAAAAGATGAGTGATGGCGCTGGGAGACACAAGAAGTACACTTCAGACAAAACACAAACCCAACAGTATCTGATATTTTTTGTACTTATCAAAAGTAAATTTCCGACACAAAATCTACTTACTGTATTTATTC
This sequence comes from Austrofundulus limnaeus, assembly GCF_001266775.1. Taxonomy (NCBI): domain Eukaryota; kingdom Metazoa; phylum Chordata; class Actinopteri; order Cyprinodontiformes; family Rivulidae; genus Austrofundulus; species Austrofundulus limnaeus. The sequence goes on from NW_013952696.1 coordinate 271,848, forward strand.
ATGTATAATATGATCTCGAGTATAATACGTTCATCATTTTTGGAGCTTAAAAAGCATAAAAAACCTATTCATTAATAACCTGTGTATAATACTACCCCCCAACTTTATGGATGATTTTTTGGGTAAAATTTCTAGTATTATACATGAATAAATACAGTAAGTATTGAAAGTAAAAGTACTGAGTAAAAGTGAGCAGTTATATTTTCCAAAATGACATTTATTGGGAGGTGACTTCTCCAAAAAAATGTTTTTTCTAACGGCGTGCAGCTGTGATGGGTTGTGTACAAGCTAATAGGGTGTCAGAATGGTTTATATTTATACTTCTAATACAACCATAATTAAATTCACTCTATCCAGGAGACACAGTTTATCAGGATAGTATTTTTTAAGTAATAACTCAGAATAAAATAGGAGTAATGACTTTCTACTTATTACCTTTTTAAAAAAATGTACTGAGTAGAAAGTACAGATAATTGTGTAAAAATGTAATGAGTTAAAGTAAAAAGTACGCTGAAAAATAATTACTCAAGTAAAGTACAGATAACCAAAATTTCTACTTAAGTAGAGTATCAAAGTATTTGTGCTTAGTTACTTTACAACTCTGCCAAAAAGGCTTTTCAGTCAGTTTCTTTGTTGATATTTCATTATGTAGCACTACAGATTATAGTCAGTGAAGGATTTTTAAAATCCACATCCAGTTTGAACAGTTCCACTTAAACTTACAGTATTTGGGAAAGATTTTGGATAAACGAGTTTATCAAAAAAAACTGCCCATGCTGTTCATTGCAGACACAAAAAATAAACTTACACGTTACTGTTTTTTAAATTATATTTACTGGCAAATAGAAATAAATAAGAAGAAAAAGATTATTATGATAGGCAGTCATTAAAACCCAAATGCATACTGAGCCAAAGGAGGCTCAAAGGTAAAAGGTTTATTTCAAAATAAAGTGCTGATGTAACGTCACAAATCACAACTGATTCAGATTACAATCCATGATGGGCAAGAAGAGGGGAGGACTCAGACTTTAAAGGGAACCTAATTAACTGAAACCACCAACACCTGTGAGTGAGACAACTGGGAACAGGTGAGAATGGGAAGGCCAGAGGAAAAACAGAGGAGCAGGTAAAACAAAGACACAAGGGAACATGAACACAGAAGGAAAAATAAAAACACAGATAAACACAAAACTCTACACACATGGGCAAGAGATAACCTTTAAGAGAAAAAGTTAAAGTGTAGAGAGAAGGGGCAGACAATGAAGGTAAGTGTGTGACTGACCATGAGAGGAAGGATTTCCTTTGGTTTTCTGTGTTTCAGGGAAACTCCGTTAACCTCCTTCAGCTCATCTCCTTCATGGATGAGGTCTTCAAATCATAAATGTACACAAAATAAAGTATATGAGACACTAGAAAATGTTGAGTTTACTTAATGTAGATGGTGTTCTGTCTGCCGGTTTGTTATAAATCCACCTGTCTACAGGAGTTGCTTCTTTTTAATTCAGCATAACACTGGCACTCATATTACTGTCAAATTCCATAACTAGTGCTAATTCTGGTTACTGTAACTGGGAATTTCAAAATAAGAGTCCTATTCAATACAGTCAGAACAAACATTACAGATGACATTATTACTAGTTTGTCGACATTGCGTATTTTGTCCTTTGGGCTGTTCAGGCAAAAGCCCACTCTGACCTGCTGGTAGTCGCTCTCTTCCTGTAAGACCAATTAAACCAGTACTGGATGCTTCATGGCTATAGGTATAATACATCTGAAATGCACCTGGCTTGGTGGTGTCCCAAAAAACTGTCCGGTTGTTTATTATGTCCTGTTCGTGCACAAAAAGTGCACACTTGGTCCATTTTCAACTCTATGGGTCAGAACTTTATTAAACTCTGGTGGATAAATTATATACTACGGAGCCCGCGAGGGGACACGGGGGGGATTTTTATTCCCTTTTGCATTCCCACGCAATATCTTTGCGTTCCCTTGCAATACTTTTGCGTTCCCGCGCAATACTTTTGCGTTCCCGCGCAATACTTTTGCGTTCCCGCGCAATACTTTTGCGTTCCCACACAATATTGTTTTACGTTCCCATGCAAAAGATTGTTTTGTATATGAATTGAATTAAATCAGACTTTCATTTTGAAATATCCGGTTACCAAATCAGGATGTGTCGCCACAAGTTCGTTAAATTGACATTGATGTTGTGTGGCTGTACTGTGTTAAAATATTGGCATGTGACATACAGTACTTCCATGCGTGGCTGTGTGATATATTTATTCTGAAGCTGAATTAAAGCAGTAGGCTAACTTGCTAATGGTGAACATGTGAGTTTGCTAATAAATCGGCAGGCACAACAGTGATAAACTACTTTTGCGAGGGAACGCAAAAGCTATTGCGAGGGAACGCAAAAGGTATTGCGAGGTAACGCAAAAGTATTGCGTGGGAACGCAAAAGAAAAAATATCTCCTATGTCCTCTCGCAGGCCCCGTAATATACAGCTCTGTCTGGGCACTCAAACTTTCGGCATCGCACACATACACATCCAGATGGAACATAAAGTCAAAACAATAGTTCCTACCTGCTCAAAATCATAAATCCTCATCTTTTCTCATAATTATGACATCTTATTCTGTAATAATGAATCTTATCTCGTAAAAATGTCATCTTATTCCACAATTATGAGATCAGGAGTCTAATTATTTATTTATTTATTTATTTATTTAGGTGAATGTAATGCTCCTCCATACATGTATGTATTTCAGCTTACCACTTTTATCAGCTGAACCTCCTCTCATGATCCTGGCCACAACAATGGCTCCAGTAGATTTGTCCATCTTAATTGTTGCCCCCTTGCAGATGATGATAAATAATTAGACAACAGACTTATAAGCAGATTTGAGATGCAAAGAGTGTCTAAAACTAGGAAGACAGAAAAATATACAGTAAATGTATTAAAACCTAAACAAGCTTCTGAGTTCCTTCATGCTAGTGAGGGTTTTGGGTCTCCAGAATGAACCATTTAATTGGTTTCATGTCACTCAAAGCATTACTTACAACAAACGTTATTGATGAGATACATTTTAAGGAGTCGACTAGAGTCAGCTTGTGCTTGAGAGGAACCTTGTCTGGAAAACTGGAACATGTTGGATAAATCAAATGGACTTGGAGTCAGATCAGTTTCTCTGGAGTCTTGTTTTGGGATCCGTATGTTCAGTATATATGTTCTCCATTATTGGTCCAAAGTGCCTTTTGGAAGTTCAACAAATAAAATAGATAGATAGATAGATAGATAGATAGATAGATAGATAGATAGATAGATAGATAGATAGATAGATAGATAGATAGATAGATAGATAG
>NW_013952696.1:277576-282327 GCF_001266775.1 Austrofundulus limnaeus
TTTCCTTATGTTGTTTATAATAGAAAAAATCATTTAAACTTTTTGTTTGCAGTTCTTGTAGTCTAGTTTTGCTCCTTTTATTTTCTTAAATCCAGGATTTATTATTATTTTCAAAAAATAATAAAAAACTGGAACTGCAAAGCAGTTATGACCGGGGTCTAAGCCCGTTAATGCATGTCGACTTAGGCTCATGTTGTCCCCAGCACCCTTGTTGACTTGATCGATTTATTTCACAAGTTAGTCATTGTTTCTGTCTGCCCAGTTAGGACTCCAATGAATGTACTTAAAGTTTTCATTTTCAGGCCATAGAGAGCTTTCCAAACGTGCCTGAGAGCAACAGTTGTTTTTGACCATTTTCCTGGTACACACAGCCTGGTGAAGACCCAAAACCCTGGTCCCCATTAGGGTAAATACTGTTGTTGGTTCAGGGGTTTGATATAGGGCTAAGGCTGGACACAATCCAGCCACAATCTTATAAAATGTGTAGATTACGAAGAGCATAGTGTGGTTGCCATTTAGTGTGAAGGGGAATTACTTCTAAAAGGCATACATAAAAATCTACAATGGTTTCAAGAAATGTAATACAAGCAAAAAAAATCAGTATGCAAACAGAAAAATACAGTAATAACTTTTCACATTTTTTCATATAAAGACTTCCCACCAAATTGTTTTGGACCTTGTCTGCAAAGATGAATCTTTTATTTCAAGCCTCTTATAGTCACTTGCAAAAGCAACAACTGAATCAACCAAGTCCCAAGACAATATGCACATACACACATCTCTTTCTAACTACCTTAGTCCAAATCACATCAGGGTGGGGAAAAAAGGGTTCCAGGTAAAAGTGTTTCTTTGACAGGGGCTTAAGTTAGCCAACAAAAGATAGAGAATTAGATTTATTTGCAGTTTTGTTTGTGATATAGCATGTAGATTTACATGGACTACTGTTTCAGTTCATGTTTGTAACACAAGTTTACAGTAAATCTCTATAAAAGAAATAATCTGTAAACTGGAATCATTATTTAAAAATTGTTCATATATAAGAGGAAAATAGGGAGATTTGCAACTTTTCAGTCCACCAGGACAATTTAATTTGAACTGGAAATAAAAACTGAACTAATGAGTAATACTAGAAACAATAATTAATACAAATAATTTATAATAATAATACTAAATACAGACCAAGGGCTCTTTGGTTTTGACCAGGCTGACAATTTTGACAGAATCTTCTTCATCCTCCATTGCATCATCAGGTATGGGTGGCAAGGTGGGCTCAAAGTTTCTTTGAGCCACAGTGTCGTGGACACGCAAGAGACTCTGTTGAGAAAGTACAGAGAAGATAGACAATCCACCTATCCATACATCCATTTTTACAGGAGAAAACCACAGAAATCATTCTCCCTCTTAAGACTGCTGACCTTGACAAAAATATTTGAGTCTCTGTCTGACTATATTTTGACCCCTCATATTAAAAACAACAGGAGAGAGACCTTTGCTTTGTTTGGTTGTTGTTGTGTTTGTCTTCATCTTTTTGTTTCATCATCGTATTTTATTAATCTAAGTTTAAACTATATGTTTGTCTAATGTTCAGTGAAGCAAATAGCAAATCTAATCAAGGTCGGGACAGACTATTTTTAGCTTTAAGAGATAAATCCAGTTAAAGTCTTCAACTTCAACTGACCGTTTTAAGTCATTTCTAGTCTGGCCCTTGCCTTCCTACTCAGCTCCGCTCAATTCTAGTTTCCCTTCACTGCTCCTTCTGGGACTTCTCCCATAGAGAAGGATTTCGCTGGCAGATTTTTAGCCGGGCCAATCAAAGAACAGAACGTCGATTTTCTGCGCAGAGTCTGCATGTAGTTTATTTTACCTGGGCCAATCAGCAAACAGAAGGAGGAGTTTTGAACGACGTCGATTTTCTGCGCAGTGTCTGCTAGTTAGTTTAGCATACGGCAGTGGAGGAAGTGAATGAAGCCAGTCTGTGATGATAAGGCTTCCAAATTAAAATAAATTTGTCTGACAAAGCAACAGCTCTCATTTACAGTCGTCTTGTCCGTCTCGGTATATTTCTCCTCTCAGTAGGGTTGTTTACAGCACACGCAATTTCCGGTTAGCTTCTTAGCTTAGCCTCCTTCACAGCGACTACACACACACTTCAGCAGAGGCCAGCAAGAATTGCTTCTCTATGCAGCATGTCCAGACCCTTGTATGAAGCAAAGTGAAGAACAGGGTCTGGTTTTTACCAGGCTAGGTCATTTAGGATTACCAACATTTTTTTCTATTTGCTAAATGCCAGAATAAAGAGAGAGAAAAAATTAAGTAATTTTATTACTTTCTTCAAAGTCTTAATTTTAAATACACTTCATTAGTATTTGGTACCATTGTCCTGTATGACATGGGTCAAATATTTTGGATCTACTTCAGCAAGGTTTTTACAATAGTTGGCAGGAATTTTGTCTAAACTTTCTGGGTTTTCCTGTCAGAGGAAGTACTAAATTGTACTTTTAGAGTTAAGAGAATTAGAAGTGGATGCCAGTAGACATTATTGCTATAAACAATTGTAGATTTTAGGCTTTCGTTCTCAAGTCTGTAATCCACAAAAATACAAAATGAATCAGCCCCAAAAATATTGACAAAATATGTAAATGAGGACACTACATCACATATACTTCTAAGTTTAAAATAATAAAATAAATTACTTTGATGTATTGAATTTTTTTTATAAAGGGTTGGTTTGAAATACACTGCTTTTATTAGATTTACCAGACACATTTGGTGTATTTGCACAAAGTATCAGTGTTGGATCAGTATCACCAACCTGAGTTTTACTCTGTATCAGAATTGGAAGAAAAATTAGTGGTACTGAACAACACTATTAGATAAAGAGTGATAAGATAGAGCAAAACTAAGAACCAGGTGATCCATTCACCACAAGCTATTCTGTGTTACTGTAAGGCCTTTGAGATGTCAACTGTAGGAACTAATACAAAGTAAAACAAACAAACAAACAAACAAAAACAAACACAAAAAACAACATTTGTACAAAACAAGCTGCAGCTACTAGTTGTAGAAAGTAACTTACTTGAGGGTCTTGTTGGAGTTGTTGATCCATTTTGTAGGCTCGGTTAAACAAAATTCCCACCTCAGATCAGAGGGCTGTTAGCGATCAGTAGTTATGAACAGAAGTGGTGAGAATGGGCAGCCCTGAAGGGTTCCGACTGCTGGCAATGCGAACCAAACTCTTGCATCGCATGTGTAGGGGCTGAATGTCCCATAACAATGGACACACACTAACATACTCACATAGCCCCCCCACTCCCAAAGTGTATTTGAGGAACACAGTCGAACACTTTCTCCAAGTTCACAAAACACATGTGGATTGGATGGGCAAACTCTCATGACCCCTCGAGGACCCTAGTGAGGGTAAAGAGCTGGTCCAGTGTTCCACGGCCAGGATGGAATCTGTACTGTTCCTCCTGAATCTGAGGTCCAACCACTGATCACCTTCTTAACCTCATTAAAATTAGAAACATCTTGTACAAAAATGATGCAAAACTCTTGAATACTGTAATTTTTTTTATTATCTGGGCATCCCAAAAAACTCTTTAAGAAGTCTTCAGTTAATCCAAAATGCTGCTGCTAGAGTTCTAATGAGAGTTGGAAGGAGAGATCATATTTCTCCAGTTTTAGCTTCTCTCCACTGGCTCCCTGTCAGATTCAGAATATTATTAAAAATATTACTCCTGACATACAAAGCTCTTAACAACCAAGCTCCATCATATATTAAACATATTATTGTTCCATACTTTCCTAACAGAGCACTTCATTCTCAGACTGCAGGTTTACTTGTGGTTCCTCGAGTTTCTAAAAGTAGAATGGGAGGCAGAGCTTTCAGTTATCAAGCTCCTCTCTTGTGGAACCAACTTCCAGTTTCTGTCCGTGAGGCTGACACTCTGTCTACTTTTAATATTAGACTGAAGACTTTCCTTTTTGATAAATTCTATAGACTTAGGTTTCCTGAGTTATTCCTTAGTTATGCTGCTGTAGGCTTAAACTGCTGGAGGACAAACTGACCACATTTCCTCACTTTGGTATTATGTTTGTTTTAATTATTTCTATCAGTAATATGTTTTCTTTGTCTCTTACAGGGGAAAATACACCAGGACCAGTCCTTCTGTGTCTCTTTCCTGTATCATAGCCACCTGCATCATACATACATAGAACATATTTTTATTTACTTATTTTTTGTATATTGAATGCTTACTTTATGTACTGTATTTTCCCTGGGCAGAAATTGCAAATGACTGGACTTGTTGGAGAAAACCACCACTCAACATACAGTATGTGTAAAGTAACTGTTGACCAACACATCTGAGGAAAAAGATATGTTTTACCTTAAAAGTGGGTTTGGAAACGAGGACAAGCAGCTCCTTGACTTCATCACTATTGCCTTGAACTAGCAGCTCTTCTTCCATCTGAAAGAAAAGCATACAAGTGCGTTGTTTCTTTTTTAACGGTGTTCAGTTCTAATGTATTCAGTGTGAGGTTTCTTTCTAAGATTTAGTGGAACTCTAATTCTGCCAAATTTTTGATGATACAGCGGGTAAAATATGTAAGTATTGAACAAGTCAACATTTTTCTCAGTAAATATATTACTAGAGGTGCTAATGACATGAAATTTTCACCAGATGTTGGAAATGAAGTTATTTGTAATAATGTGGAATGGCACAGGGAAAAAGTATTGAACACATGAAGAA
>NW_013952696.1:283453-288493 GCF_001266775.1 Austrofundulus limnaeus
TTCTTCATGTGTTCAATACTTTTTCCCTGTGCCATTCCACATTATTACAAATAACTTCATTACCAACATCTGGTGAAAATTTCATGTCATTAGCACCTCTAGTAATATATTTACTGAGAAAAATGGTGACGTGTTCAATACTTATTTTACCCGCTGTATATTGAACTTCCAGGGCTAAAAAAAAAGCTAGCTCAGCTTTGACTCTACTTAATATTCATTAAGTTCATACATCTTCCCACTTTGGTTTAACCTATGGGGAAAAAAACAGAATGAGAAAACCAGAATGCTGAAGGCCACACTATGGGTGGAAACGAAACAGCCTTAAATGTCACTGGTGAAAGACTGCTTGCAGATTCCCACTTTGTCATGTATATTTCTATAATGACTTCTTCTGCTTTGAGAGGTCTAGGCACACTCCAGAGGCACAATGCATGAAAGGCATTAGTTTCCACCATGAGCAAACAGTCTCTGAGGGGAACCAGAACCACAGCTTGGCTTTTTCAGTCCACCCTGATGATTAAATCCTGGCTGCTGAACCAAATCAAAAGCAATGGGATTGAAAGGAAGGAGATAAGTGCAGGGAGTAGAAACAGTAGAAATATGTCAGAAATTACTGGTCTTACACTTTCAACCTGGAGAACCTTACCACTTTCAACCTTACCAAATTTCCCTCTGTGATCAATAAAGTATTTTTGAATTTGAATTTGAATTGAACCTGGAGAGACTCACACAAAGACAGACTGAAATTACTGTTTGACATAAATGACAGAGTTTGGCGCTCGGACCCCGGCAGAGGAAGTGAGCGCTGTGAGATGCTGTAAGCTCAGATGAGCTGCTTAAGATAAGGGGTAGGAGTTCTCCCTTCCCCCGGGGCCCGACTCTGGTGGTGGAGGTCAAGGAGAGGGAAGTCCTTGGAAGCCAGAAGATGAAGGGAGGAGGAGAGGTGGAAGGTTGACGTTTAGCTGGCAAACAGACAGAGCGATTGAAGAGGATGCTTTTATCCACTCAAATGCTGACGGGATGAGGCTGGGCTTGTGACGCATTGGCTGGATGGAGCAGGTGAGGTTGATTAGTCTTCCAGGGTTGAACTTTTGTCTAGACTCCATTTGTCAATGACCATAGGGGAATTTAGAGAACCGAAGGTAAAATATTGAAAATAGAGAGGAAATGAAGAAAAACAAAGCTAGAGAGGTGAAAGGAGAAACAAGGGATGAAACAGAAATTATCTGATAGGAGTAGATACTGTTTATGCCAGGTTTTGTACAGAAACTGCTCTGACACTTCATCTCGAACCTGACAAACAGTACATCCTGAATGAACGGGCACAGAATGGTTTTAGCAGCATAACACTCAGCATTGTTTTCACTAACCCTGTTCCTGCATCAAAATGTTCTTTATACCTTTAACATATTCAAACATTAACATTCTGATGTGACAGCTTGTAAAAGCTTGTTTCTATAATAAAAAACCATTAAAAAAGGAGGTGAGGGGACTTTTCTGTTCTGTTTTCTGTCAAAGGGTCACTGACAGTGTTGTGTCTGCAACACGTGCTTGGAGCAATTCACACACCTCTGAGGCCAAGCTTGCTGCATGCTTCTGGACGGCGACTGGACTCCGCTTCTCAAAACGCCTCAGCTGCTCGTGGATCTGTCAGATAAGAAAAGTTTTATCAGAAGATTTATCTGCTATATAAAAGGCCGTGGCTGCTCCTTCAGCTACACATCAAATTACCCTTCTCAAGCTGAAGCTAAAAATAGTAAAAGTAGCAATAACTGCCAACCATCCATCCACCCTTCCATTTTCTTTATCCGCTTCTCCTTACCTGGTCAAAGGGAGCAAGTGTCTATCTACAGTAGGTCGCAAGTCCATCACAGAGACACATGGAGACAAACAATCATTCACACTCCCACTCAGGACAATTTAGAGTTTTCAGTTAATATAACATGCATGTTTTTCCGTCAGTGGGAGAAAACTGGAGCACAGGAGAAAACCCACAAGTAAAACAGGAGAACATGCAAACCCCACCTAGAGAGGTCGAAAGAGGAAATTTATGACTACGCTTTGTTCTGCCATACCACCTATAAGGACCTTCTTCAGCAATTCAGTTTTCATCAGAAAGAATTCCGACCCGCTTCACTTTTTCCATTTTGTCATGTTGCTTTGTGTTGCTACAATTGTTTAAATGATTTTTTTTACCGATAATGACAAAGTGAAAACAAAATTTTAGAACTTGTCACCTGGCCACACCGAGCATTCAAGGGTTAAGGGTTTTAGTGAGAGAGGTGCCCAAGAACTTGTTGACCACTCTTACTGAGCTTGAAAGAATATAAAATAATAATAAAACAAAGAGATGTCTTCCATGATGTAGTCTTATTGGAAATGGAAGTCTGACACGCTCCCAGTCCCTTTGGATGTAAAGTGGTTGAAGGACCTTTTATTTGCTTAAATCCACAACTAGCTCTTTGCCATGTTCAGGAGCAAGTTGTACCTGTAGGTTGTCTTTCCCCCTGCATAGATGAGCCCCACCACAGTGGTGTCATCTGCAAGCTTAATGACTGAGTTGCTGTTATCAGCAGGAGCACTGTTGTGCGAGTGGGCTGGTCTGTGACAATAAAAAGCAGTGGGCTCGGCACACATCCCTGCAGTGAACCGGTGCCAGTGGCCAGCCTGTGGAGCGGGATGGTGTGTGAGACGTGCTTAGCTCCCTTGGTGCTCCAAGTGGAACAGAGCAGTATGAAGGATAGCAGCAATAAGATCCTCAGTAGACCTGTCAGCCCTGTGGTTGAAGTTGAGGATCTTGGTGAACTAGCTGCTTTGCAGCAGCCAAAAGCACTGAATGATGATGGAACTGTAATAGTTAAAGACCGTGTAAAGTGAAATGTAACATTTTCTTTTTTAAACATTATAAATGTCATAAATGGATTGTTGTGAATGAGTACAAATTCTCTCAACTGCAGATATTTGAATAGTGGAGATATGATTAAATTGTGTAACAAGGTATCTGTGTTTCAGGATTTTTTGGGTGTGTTTTAAAGGGCAGCCTTGTGATGTCACGCAGCTGCCTTCAGTATAACCCCGCCCCCTGTTGCTCTAATGGAAAAGAAAACAAACATTGTTTCCTCGGTTACAGGAATGTTCAGGGTCGTGGGCGTGGTTTAAGCCCCTCCAGCGGACACGTCCAGACCACAGCTAACTGATATTTTTGATTACTTTTAACACATTTTTATAAGGTTAACAGTACTTTTAATTGTTCAAACTTGGCTGGGTGATTTTTAATAAATATTCCTATGATGTGACAACCTCAGAACACACATTTATTTTTACTTTACGCTGTCTTTGAATGTTTAATGTAATACAATTGTACAAAATTGTATCAAATTCTGTTTTCACTTTGTCATTTTGGGGTGCTAATTGTAGTGAATGATTGTACCCTCAGGCTCTAACGACAAACTCAAGAGTGAAGAGTGAATGAAAGGAATCCAGTTTTTAAAGTAAATGGTAAATTTTGCAAATGACTATAACTGTGACAATGTTTCACAACTGGAATGTAAATTTAAAAATAGTTTAAAAATGTCCATTTTAATGTTTTTAAATTTGACCTTTTTGTTTAAAGCACTTTGAGCTGCAGTAACTTGTGCACAAAGTGATCTAAAAACAATTTATTTATTTATTTATTTATTTATTTATTTCCTGATGTCAGAAAATAATAACTAGTAAAGTTGTGACTTGAAATGAGTGACATCCATCACAAACATCACCTTAAAAAGTAGCTGAAGCTTCTTCTCCATCAACATGCTGTGAAGGAACCTGTAGTCCTCCTCCCTGTCGCTGAGAGGTTCTGGTTCAGACATCACCAATTAGAACAGTCTGCAGACGTCTGTGTAAACATTAAATACAGTTTTAAAATGTAACTTTTGATGATATTTCACCAAAAAAAAGAAAAGAAAAGAAAAACACATTCCACTGGTATATGTTTCTGTCGCTGTCATTAAAGAAGATTCTAAATTATGTTTCATGAACTCTACATTTATTGTATAATATTGTATTTATTTGAAATTATTACTAGTTTATTTCCTCTAGAACAACATTTTTGAACATATAGTAAAAAAAAGTCCAGTAGTTTGATTGCTTTCGTTTTTCTTTCTTTCTTTCTTTTTTTTTGGAATTAATTTGATCCAGTCAATATCACCCCCCCACCAACAAACCTTTTTTTAAGGACATCATTTGACACAATAGAAATAAATTGGTTAAGTCCACAGCTGCGACTCATTGTGTTTAGGTAGCTTTGACCTGATTTCAACATTTACATCCCATATGTACATTTAAACATAACTGCTGAAAATGACATGCAGGGTTTTAGTCTGCATTAGATGTTATGGCTGGATTTGTTGAATCATGTAATTTTTTTCTAGTTAAACTGTAGTGCACCAGGTAAATCTTGGAAAATTGAAAAAATTAGGTATTACCATTAGGTTCTTTAATGCTTCCTAAAAATGTAAAATATTTGTTACTGTTGGAATAAATTGGGGGAGGGGTAATTTAATTGTTGAACTGAAGTGAAACTGGAGTGGAGAGTAAATACAAAGAAAACAGGAAGGTTAAGTAAATCACAGTAAAAGAATTACAATGTATTTTAACCCTAAAATACCCTGAATCGTTTTGCAAAAGTAAATGATCTAATGAATAAATAAATATGCAGAGAGTATAGCCCCCCGACCTAAAGTTACACCCTTGGTTTGATCAATAATGAAGATTAGGTAAAGACTGTGGAAACCCATTTATCTGGTATAGGACCAGCATGCAATGGGGTTGGCCTATGTATTTTACCAAAGCAAAATGAGTGATAGGAAGTACCAATGTTCACTTATTTATTTGTTTGTTTGTTTGTTTGTTTGTTTGTTTATTTATTTATTTATGTACCTTTAGTTCTCCAAGCAACTTGTTTGTTGCTTGGTGAACTGGAAGGAACCACCATCAAAGGAAATCGTTTGGTTTGGTTGGATGTCTTTTCACCAGCATCGAAAAACATCTATAGTATAT
>NW_013952696.1:289135-291888 GCF_001266775.1 Austrofundulus limnaeus
TCAACCACTAGATGTCGCTGAAAACAACAAATCCTACACACTGTGCCTTTAAAGTGCATCTGGCACAAAACACCTTTGCCAAAACAAACAAATGAGTTTGTCCAAGAAACAGCAGCACATGCAGATAAAGTTATACAGGTCAGACTGAGATGGTTCGGACATGTGCCGAGGAGGGACAGCATGTTTTTCAGTAGAAGAATGTTAGAAACGCAGCCGCCAGGAAAAACACAAAGAGACAGGCTAAAGAGACGATACATGGATGCAGTTAGAGAGGACATTTCCTTTTTATTTCTCAACATTTATTTGGATTCATTTTAAAAGGGATATTTTTTATTAAAGGTTTACCATAAAGAACCATAGAGAATTTATCTTGGTCCAGCAGACACCAGCCTCAATAGATAATGAATAAATATGAACAATTACAACCAAATCATGAGAGAAAAGTGTTTTAATAACTAAAATGTTCAGGGAAAATAAGTGATTGCTAGTCTAAGAAATAAAATTAAAAAACATGAAAAAATTCAGTACCCACCAGAAACTTTATCCAATTAGGTCTGATTGCTGCCAGGAACAACAGTTGATACCTGAAGAGAACGAGCTCTGTTCCATCCAGTTTCAGACAGAGGTTAGAACGTGTCTGAGCAGACTGAAAAACAGATTGTGCCTCATTTAGTCAATCTGTGTCCGGTCTGACCTAAATGGAGCCACTGGACAATCAATATAACAGTGGCAGATTAGAAAAAGCACAATGTGTAATGATTTATATTCCACACGCTATAAACATGCAGACGATTTAAGTGGATTTTGTGGACAGAAATCAGGTTTTCTTCCACAGTAGTTTTTCTGGCTAACACAAATGAGGTTTATTATGTTGTTTTAACTTTTTTTTTTTCTTTTTTGATTGATGGTGGCAATGACAGCTAAAGATAGTCTGGGGTAGAGCTGTCTAAAGTATTCACATTCAGTACTCAATTAGAATTATATATACTAGGGTTTAAAAAACGTTTTTGGAAGTATGTAAAAGTGTAAAAGTACTGATTTTAAAACTGTCGTGTCTCCAGTGAGTGACCAGTTTGTGATGCATTAGCTCATTATGTAAAAATATCATTGAATGGAGAAACATTTTAGTAGAACTGATTGTCACTGATGGTCTTGTTTGCATAAAGTTTTGTAGATTAAATTTAATTGTGCGCACAGTAAGTTTAAGTTCTGTTTTTGTTTTTGTTTTTTATGAAAGTGTTGGGTCCAGTGTGACCCCGAGGTACTTGAACTCCTCGATAAGGTCGAGTTCCACTTACCTCAGGATCATATTGGACCGATGCAGTTTTGTGGGTCTTTTTGTGAACATCATGGAAATAGTTTTCTTTGTATTCAATAACAGACAAGATTTAAAGAGCTAATGCTGTATTATTTAAAGGGATCCATGATTGGTGCACTTGGACTGGGTGGAGCCGGCGTTTTCCTTCAGCCATGAAGACGTGAAGCCAGCCAAAAGGGTTTTGGATTTTTCCGTCGGCTGGTTTGCAGAGCCCGTCTTTGGCAGCGGCGACTATCCTGCAGGGATGAGGAGCTGGCTGCGTCAGCTCAACTCACTTGAGTTGCCTGTTTTCAACGAGGAGGACAGACAGCTGGTTAAAGGGACGTATGACTTCTTTGCTATGAGCCACTTCAGCTCCAAGCTTGTGACTCATGCCAAGGAGGACTCATACACCTGCACAGCAACGCTTGAGGTCCAGCACATGATCGAGGCCCGTGGTGCCCTCTGAGGAAAGCGCTCAACTGGGTGAAGGAGCGCTACGGCGACGTGCCGATCTACGTGATGGCCAACGGGGTTCTGGAAGACCCGGCCCGTTTCAATCGCCTACACCCTGAACGACCACAGAGACCCAGGCTTCGGTTTGTACGGCCAAGTTCACGATGAGGCCATCGTCAAGGCCTCCCTCTCCAACTATCGCAACATCAGCCAACATAACGGCTTCCCCATTCAAGGGGCCGCGCCGCAACAGTGTCCCGCTTCTCTTCTCCCCAGTCCTGCCTGGGCTACCATGTTCTGGACAAGAGGCCCGTGGTGGGCTTCCTGTCACTGGTGAGTTCAGGGGTGCTGATCACCCTGGGCTTCATTATTTATTACACAGCCAAGAGAAACAAGGAGTATTACTGAGAAAAAAGGGATAAAGACTGGAAAGAAACTGCTTAATTGGAAGTCTTGTCTGAAGCCTCGTCAGCTTCATGTTTTAGGTGTTAGAAGTGTTTTTAAATGTTCGCTGAATGTTCAGAGTTAACTTGTGAGACAAGTTACAAACACCACTTGGTATTATAAAGTACCTGAATCACAAACAAACTGTACAAATGTTTTTGATTTGCCCATGCAGTCGGATCAAGAGGTGTAACAAAAACCGACTAAAAACTTTCAGCACAAAGAATGAGACTGGAAAAAACTTTAAAAAACATTTAAAGTATGTACAAATCATTCAGTTATCATCTGTTTGTTTTCTAGATTGTGGCCTAATTCACATTTTTTTTCCACTTATGTGGCTTTCATCAATCATTTATTAATTTGAGTACTTTTATCTAGAATATTTCAAACTTCCTATCATATTCTCTGTCGTCTCCAGCTGAATTTAATAAGTTTATAATGTAGTTCTAAGGGTTGGGTTTGGGACCCTATAAGGAGTCACCCAACACTAATCAGGAGCCCCTTAGATAAGAGGTTGGGTCTGGGGACCCCTTACAAGGGCAAAAAAAAAAAAAAA
>NW_013952696.1:293385-294957 GCF_001266775.1 Austrofundulus limnaeus
GACCATGGTCAGTAAACCATTTAAAAAAATGGTTTTGGCACTGTGAGCAGGTGCCAGGTCGTGCTGAAAAATGAAATCTTCATCTCCATAAAGCTTTTCAGCAGATGGAAGCATGAAGTGCTCCAAAATCTCCTGATAGCTGCATTGACCCTGGCCTTGAYAAAACACAGTGGACCAACACCAGCAGCGTATTACTTCCTGATTCACCTCACCCCTCCCTTCAAGACCTCTGCTGCCCCCTAGGGGAGACTCGCCCCTCAGTTTGAAAACCCCTGATCTAGATGTTGACTGAAATACTATTTTTAGAAGTCATGATGTTTAAAGACATATATTCAAAGCTGTGGTGCAGTGGTAGGACAGCCGACTTGGGATCAGAAAGTCACGGGTTTAAATCCCCGCCATGCCCACAAGTCGTGGTGTCCTTGAGCAAGGCACCCAACTGCTCCCGGGGTTTTTACATGGCTGCTTGCTCCCATGCAGTGATGACTGCAGGTCTTCAGGTTGTTCAGAAGCTTGTTAATTCAGATAAATGAGGTTCATCAAAGTAGGAAAACATCTAAAACCTGCAGGATGGGGTTCCTAGAGAACCACTACTATAGAGAGCTGCAGACTCAAACACATATTGGCTTTGTTTCAAAAGACGTTGAACACCTTTTAGCATTTCCCCTTTAGCACTTAGTTCAGAAACACTTCCTTTTCGTGTGTCAGATATTGAGTTTCTGTTCCTCCACTACTAACATCCTGTGTTCAGCCCAACACTCCAGCCAGTCCCCGGTTTCCCTGACGACAGATGCATCGCCACCTCGGCCGTACGTCTCCCCTCGGAACGGCACACCCCAGAACAGCCAGAAATCATTTCTGAGCAGGGTATGTCTTCCCCTTCACCTGCTCTCTGTGGGTTTCTGCCACAGGCCAGTACCATGTTGTAACATCTGCTCTCTGTTCTTCAGGGCATTCCGTCTTCAGGGAAGCAGATGGCACCATCTTTGTGTCTGACAACAGAAAAACGTCCAGAAGATCCAAGAACTATGCAGCAGAGAAGGTAGCTCTTTCTGTCCCAGCTACACAGGATTTTATTTGTGGTGATGGTGCTGTGAGGCACGTTAACCTGAATAAAACAAACAAGCCTTTGATTTTCTAAAGCTCAGTGTGATTACAGGCTATTCTCTGAAATACTTTATGGCATTAAACTTTGTGATCACACGGTAAAATGGTGGTCCAGCATTTGGAAAACAACAATAATAATAATATTAAATCTGCAAGCAGAGAGGAAATGAGCAAATTTCACTTACTTGCTTCATATAATTAAGTATGAATTATGTGTACTTTGTACTTGTTAGGATGATTATTCAAAAGTATGCTTTTATTTTCACTTAAGTAGGTTTTATTTCAAGTATTTTACTTGGTTACATTTGTTCAGGTTCATTAATGGTTCAAACGTTTTTTAAAATTAACACATTTGTTTTTGACTGAAACCAAACTGCAGCTTCTTAAAAAGTGGTAAAAGTTGTTCTGTCAGTGTGTTCAAGTTTTACAGCAGATTTGTGTGTGTGTATATATATATATATATAT
>NW_013952696.1:294987-300169 GCF_001266775.1 Austrofundulus limnaeus
GTTATGTTTATTATAATAAATGATAAATAAAATATATATCCCTGAATAAACTTGGTATGAAATTAGACAATGAAAACACCAACCTTTAGATGTGAAGAAACAGTGCTCTACATTTGACTTTTAGGGCGATGATAGAAGTTTTAATTTTGTTTCGTTGGACTGTCTGTTACTTTAAAATCTCACAGCAGCAGGTAGAAATATAATGATACATAAATATTGTTTTTAGTCAGATTGTAATATTTTTAATCTCACTAAGAAAAGAAAAAGCTTCTCACAGTTTAAGATCAGAGTTCAGTCTCTGATGATGATCTAACCAGACTTAAAGAAATCCTCCTTTGTGACTCTGAAAACTTTAATCTCAGCACAGTTGGCTGATCGGTTATGGCAGGCCATTTTAACACGATCAAGTTCAGAACTCCGCTGCGTGGCATCACCCAAACCTCCTAGAACCACATCACTTCCATCCTGCAGCAGCTTCACGACTCCCGACTCACATCATTTTCAAACTTCTTCTTCACACTTTCAAAACCATCCACAACCTTACCCCCCCCCCCCCCCCCCCCCCCCCCCCCCCCCATCTCTCTGTACCCTCTGCCCGCCTCACCACCACGGGAGCAGGGCTGTCGGCCACTCTGCTCCTCAGCTCTAAAACTCCACACCACCTCTCTCTCTGTTCTGGTCTGAAAATCCATCTCTTTAGCTCAGCATATCCCTCTTCACTTCACTATAGATGGTGTAATTTCTGTTTTAAATCACGATTCTTTTCACTGAATTTGTTTTTACACAATTTTCGCTGACGTATGTTTCTTGCTGTGCAGTGTCCTGAAAGGCATTTATAAAAATGTATTAATATTATTAATAATAGTAATGTTATTATAGTTGCATGCATTGAACAGATTATTTTATTTTCAGCAGCCAGGAGATTGTGTGCACAGGATCAAACGTATCTGCCATGCCTCATGCGTCCTTCGTCAGCACCATCCAGACCCAGTCTGAAGCCCCCAGCTCCTTCACTCCCTCCCTGGCAGCTCATTTTGATGAAAATCTCACCAGACATATCCAAGGGTGGCCTTCAGAGAACACTGAAAAACAGGTCAGATTTCCAGAGCTGTGGTCTCTAGTTTCTATTCAGATTGTATTGTTGGGGTTATGTCCTCATCATGCAAATGGGTTCGATTTGACCAGGTGGCTCGGCTGCGGGAGGACTTCCACAACATGGGCAGCCTGTACATGTCTGAAATCTGCACAGAAATGAAAAACCTTCGCTCCCTGGTTCGAGTGTGTGAAATTCAGGCCACGCTGAGGGAGCAGAGGTAAAGAGGAGAAATGAACAGAAAAGTTGCTAACACATTCATACCAACTGATACTTTTCTTTGACGTTTTGCTTTCCCTCACCAGAATCTTGTTCCTGAGGCAGCAGAGCAAAGAGCTTGACAAACTCAAGAACCAGAACTCCTACATGGCGTGAGGACCTCAGAAGAAAAGACTTGGATTTTCCTGTTAAATCAACAAGCAAAAGAAGCTTAAATGATGACAAGCTGCTGCCGCCTGCTTATTTTCTCTACTGTTTAAAAGAAAAAAAAAAGACAAGTCTTTGTGTTTTCTTCTTTTCATTAGAACTTTACTTTCCAGCACATGAATAATTTTCACTGAAAGGCCAAACTCATGGTTCACCAAGTGCAGTCACTTCAACAGAGTGGACGCAGCAAACCTGAGGCTCTTTGCAAACAGCACCTTCTTGGACCATGAACCTTGGATCCTGTGTATCCTTTTGGGTTGTTTCCTGGTGTGTTTTGATGTGTAGTGGTGAGGACCATCTTATAACTAATGTGGCAGTTCTTGGATAAAGCTCTTCAGACTTCTGAACTGGACTTTGTTATGCATTTTAAATGTATAAATTCATTGCCACTGGTGTTACTGTTTGTTTTTTATTTACTCTACTTATAAATTGTTTTGCCATTCCTGCGTGTCTCAAGCTGATTGGTTTCACTTGATAAGAGATGATGCTTTTAAAAAGTACTGGTTATACTTTGGTTTGTAAGTTCCAGTTGATGCAAATGAACTGGAAAATTCCAACTTTTAATTATGAAAGTTTATTCAAAAGGTACAGCAATGGCAGATTCTGCATGGTCTTCACTAGAGTGGAAAAGTTTAAAGGAAAATAGAAGTTTAGATCCAAACTGGACTACCTCCTGAGTGTTCGTTTTTCCAACAGGGTCTGAAACTTTCTCACATGTTCAGAGGTCCAGATTACAATCTCTTACTACAAAGTTAAACAAATTATCTGAGCGATCACAACCTCTAAAAGCTGAACAGAAAACAAAGGAAATTACTATTCTGAAACACAGTTCAGTAGGGTCATCACCAGAATCCAACAGTAACTGGCTGCTCAATAACTTTCACCAAAATTTAATATTTTTTTATAAAGATTAGTATCTAATCAATCTGAGTGAATGACAGTAATGTCCGTATCTGTTTGAACAGAGACGTTTTTCAAATTTTGGTTCTAGACATTACCACAATGAATTTTAAAACAATTCAGATGCAGTTGAAGTTCAGACTTTCAGCTTTAATTCAGTGGGTTGAACAAAATGATTGCATAAAAATGTGAGGAACTAAAGCATCTTTTAAACACAATCCCTTCATTTCAGAGGCTCAAACGTAATTGGACAGATTAAATAATTGTAAATAAATTGTTCATTTCTAGTACTTGGTTGAAAAGCCTTTGTTGACAATGACTGCCTGAAGTCTTGAACTCATTGACATCACCAGACTGTTTCCTCCTTTTTAATGCTCTGCCAGGCCTTTACTGCAGCAGTTTTCAGTTGCTGTTTGTTTGTGGGCCTTTCTGTCTGAAGTTTAGTCTTTAACAAGTGAAATGCTCAATTGGGTTGAGATCAGGTGACCGACTTGGCCATTCAAGAATATTTCACTTCTTTGCTTTAATAAACTCATGGGTTGCTTTGGCTTTACGTTTTGGGTCATTGTCCATCTGTAGTATGAAACAACAACCAATCAGTTTGGCTGATCTGAGCACACAGTCTGGCTCTGAATACCTCAGAATTGATCCGGCTGCTTCTGTCCTGTRTCACATCATCAGTAAACACTAGTGACCCAGTGCCACTGGCAGCCATGTCCAAGCCATCACACTGCTCTGCTGTGTTTTACAGATGATGTGGTGCTTTGGATCATGAGCTGTACCACGCCTTCACCCATCATTCTAGTAGAGGTTGATCTTGGTTTCATCTGTCCAAAGAATGTTCTTCCAGAACTGTGCTGCTTTTTTAGATGTTTTTTAGCTAAGTCCAGTCTAGCCTTTTTATTCTTGAGGCTTATGAGTGGCTTGTGAACCCTCTGTATTTACTTTCATGCAGTCTTCTCTTTATGGTAGATTTGGATATTGGTACTTCTACCTCCTGGAGAGTGTTGCTCACTTGGTTGGCTGTTGTGAAGGGGTTTCTCTTCACCATGGAGATTATTCTGTGATCATCCACCACCATTGTCTTCCATCTGTGGTCCAGGGCCCGTATTTATCAAACTTCTTAGAATTACTCTTAAGAATGCTGCTAAGAGTGGACTTAAGTGTAAAATAATTCTGAGTTAAAAGCTGAGAGTAAAAGTCAGTTATCAAGCGTCTCAGTCTTACTTTAAGTGAAGTGACGGAGTAATTCTTAAGTGTCAGCCTTAGAGCTGATTTGTGACACCTGGCTGTGCCGCAAAGCTGATCCTGGATGACGTCCTTAGAAAAAACACTGGCATGAACCAATCACTGCCTCGGATTTCATGTTCAAGAATATTGTTGGAGAAATGTCGAGATAAAACTGTAAATCCTAAATTCACTTTCAGCACACTAATGTTGTCACCTTATACTGATTGTCTATAAATGACATAAAATGTCCTCATTTGCATCATGAAAACAGATGAAAATCTCACAATTTTTTAAAATCAAAAACTCAGCAGCTTTAAAGTTTTTTGTATATCTCAGAGCCTGTAGAGCTGCTCCCTTCTCCACTTCGCCACTGTGCAGACAACACCGGCTTCACGGACACACAACCCCGCTTCGTCATTAACAGCTTCGTCCAAGAGGGGTCCTCCCCCCCGATTCCTTCATTGTATTGCGTGATTGTTAAGTAATTAAACGAAAAGTTCAATCCCAACGTAATTTCTTTATTTCTTGGGGGGGTTGCATGCACTCACCAGCTGAGTATATTTAATATTTTCTCCATTTTCTCCAAAAGCCACACACAAATATCCGCCCTATAGTCCAAAATTATGCTCAATTTTTATTTATTATTTTTAAACTTTTCTTTCTTTTGTATATTTCTGATTAAACCTGTTTTTCTTATAACTGAGAATAACAGGTGGGAAGGAGGACAGCTGTGTTCTCTGTGTGATTTCTGTCTTCTCAGTCCGTCTCAGACCTCTAGTGGCAATTCTTGAGTCCTCTGGAGCAGTCTTAACTTTTCTTGAGAGTAAGAGTGATTTTTAGACTTAAGAATTTTGATAACTGACACTTACACTTAAGTCTGAGAGTTGGAGCAAATCTAAGAAATTTTCAGCACTTAAGTCTAAAAATCCACTCTTAAGAAGTTTGATAAATACGGGCCCAGGTCTTTTTGCATTGATGAGATCACCAGTGTTTTTTTTTCTTTCTCATGATGAAACAAACAGTAGATTTTGTCACTCCTCATATTGTAGCAATTTCTTGGATGTTTTTTTTTTCTTCTGATTTCGCAGCTTAAGGATGGCTTGTTTCACCTGCATCAGGAGCTTCTTTGACCACATGGTTTCTTCACAGCAAAATCTTCCAAATGCAAGAACCACACCTCAAATCAACTCCGGGTCTTTTATCTGCTTAATTGAGAACAACAGCGAATGAATTGCCCACACCTGCTCATGAAATATTCTGTAAGTCAACTGTCCAATAACCTTTGGTCTTTTTAAAGAGTAACTTACCCCAAAATTAACTTTTTAGCTGATAAACTGTCTAGAATGTGTCTAAAATGTTATATAGTACTGTTTCTATGCTAATTTTGATGTTTTTGTGCGTATTTGTTCAAATCTGTAATATTTGGTCTAAAAACGTGTTTTTGCTGCTCATATGGGTAGAGCAGTGGTTCTGCAGGCTAATTTGCATATTGGTTAACGGCTCTCCACGGTAGGGTTGGGCATAATCGTATCG
>NW_013952696.1:301457-308995 GCF_001266775.1 Austrofundulus limnaeus
TTAATTTAGTGAAGTACAGCTTCTGGCCACAAGATGTTGACAGTGAACACTGTCAAAGCCACATGTGCACTGTTGACTCAATCAGATGAAATACCCAGCTACTGAACATATTCAAATTGAGTTTTTCCTTGTTACAACTGTCAATTTTAAGGGCCAAACTTATGAAAAGGAGACTGGAGAGACAAAAATATTAAACGAAACTCAGACATGTCCTTATTTAGTTTGTTCTTCTTCCATGCTGAAGATATTGTCTACTTTGTGTACACTATGTGATTTTTTTTCTAAATACTCTAAATAGATCACAAGTCATTAGGAGGCAGTTTTCTGAGTGATCAAGAGTCTGAGCTCTGCAGACCCTGAACTCCAACTCAGTCTCTCAGCTGTGAAACAGATAGGGGATACAGTAAAACTTAAACTGTGCTGATGCATCTCAGTAACCCAGGTAGAAAAATTAAAAAGAAAAAATAAGTAGGTCCTCTGGATGGGTTCTTCTTTAGTGAAACGTTTTGTCTCTCCTCCAGGAGACTTCTTCAGTCTGAGGAGTTTCAGGTGAACTCAGCCTTATAAGCCCTGCCTCCACATGGACAAACAGGTTAGTCACATGCAAAAGAGGGCCATCGTCTAACAATAGGCTTGATTAGCTCTATGGTCATCAGCCGCGGGCGGCAAGGATGGACACATTGGGGATACCCGGTGCGCCAAAACTGGACGCAGACGGTCCCTGGACAAACGTCAATAAGTTGATGAGTCCGACATGAGAATGCTCTCTGTTCGTAGGCGCTCTGAACGTCAGGCGCACACGTTGAATCTTGCCACATGGTAATCTCATTGCGTACTGTAAAGTCTTTCTTTTGAAAATGAAAAACCTAAAT
The DNA here is from genome assembly GCF_001266775.1 of Austrofundulus limnaeus. NCBI lineage: Eukaryota > Metazoa > Chordata > Actinopteri > Cyprinodontiformes > Rivulidae > Austrofundulus > Austrofundulus limnaeus. The sequence continues at coordinate 302,330 of NW_013952696.1, forward strand.
AAAACAAACTGCAGTCATGGATAAGATGTTTAGACATTAATTTCCTGAATCAATACTGACACAAGTGTTAGAATTTGCGGCACATTTTCTGAGGAAAAGGAGGGACGTTAGCCTGCTTTTGTTAATCATTTGTTGTATTTTCTCATAAAAACAGATTTGGTCTACTAAGTTTAATTCGCGATGATTATACTTTTTTTATTATAACAGTTTAATTACGCATCAAGCTTTATCGACTCATCATCAAGCAACAATTAAATACTGAAGTTTTCACCTGTGATTGTTTTAATGATGATCATAGTAAATCTAACTTCTTTATAAATTACCATGAAAAAACTAAACACACGTAAATAATATCCACAATGGAGTTTGGAACAGCGGGTCAGAAACTTGTGCTGAAACACTATTTTTATGCAAGAGATGGTGAGTAAAGCAAACAATTTAAGTAATGTTGTTAACAACAAACTTTATTTTGCGGAAAATAAAGAAAATAATAAATTTCTTCGTCTGTAATGACAGTAATGACAAACTCCACGCAATTATTTGTCAACACTGGCAGGAAAAGTTATCTGCTCTGGGCCAATTATAGGTGAGCATTTGGACCGGACCTGTAAAGGATCATGGGCTCCTTTATTTATTTATTTTTTCTCTCCACAACCCACCAGCTTGGATCTGGAGATCGGATGGTTGCGCACAGGTTTGGGCCAGAGATGTGGCACAAAATACAAAATTCTTATTTTATTTTTAAGTTGATTTGGTCGACCCGGCTGGGATCAGAGCCAAAACGTTTTTTGCACGTGTCAGGCAGGCTCATGATCAGCCGGACCCAGAGCTGGAGAATTTGCGTAAACCCTCCGACTGTTCGGGTTGTGTGCACTGCTCCCCATTTAAATACTTTATTAACTTATTATCAAGAGCTTGTTCCCATTTTCAAATCATTGTACAAGTTATGGACTTTACTGCCTTTTGGAGAATACTTCACCAACATGAACATCAAGTAGATAAACTCCAGCCTCCAGCTTGTGACGCGTGCACGCATCATCAGCTGAGCTGCAAAACCCAAACATGTGGATCTGATGACTTATAAACAGATTTAGTCCTGATCTTAATGCTGTCGGTTTTGTCTGTGCCTCTGTCTGTATGTAGACACAGAGACATCCGTCAAAACTTGTCAGCGTCAGGTGCAGCCTGTAAATGGGACCAGCTGATGGGCAGGGCCATAAAGTGGTGTGCCCAATGGCCCCCTGCCCCCCACCCCATTCCGGCGCCAGTGGAGTCCTGACCTGACGATGTAGCTCGTCTGTGCTGGCTCATTCTTTTGAACAGTGGTTGTTTTGTTTCCCCAACGTATAAATGATCACAGTCCTCCTGACACTTAACAGCATATACTATATTACTCTGTTTTTGCCGGGGAACTGGATCTTTGGGGTGAATTAATCTTTGTCGTAACATGTTTTGGGGTTTGAAAGCCACTGGGACGTCATGTTTAGAGAATAAACGTCTCAGTTTCTCTGAAACTCCTGCAACATATGGAATGAGCACTGGTCTGTATTTAGGTATTCATTTTCAAAAAATTGTGAAAATTTTATGGTATGCACTTCTTAAACCTGAGTTGTTTTTTAAGATTCGTATAACGTTTTATCTGTAATTACGGGTCCTGTGGTCCTCAAATATATTTGGCTGAATAACAAATGTCTACAAAAATCTGCCTTTTGCTTGTTTTTAACCGAATTTGGTAAATAATCTGGATTTCATCAGAAAAGTTCAAGTTCAAGTGTACTTTATTGTCAAAATCAATGTAACAGTTAGCACAGAAATTGAAATTGCTTTTCACCAGTCTCCAATGTGCAGTTAAACATATAAACATATCAGTTAGACATTGACATTACCCCCCCCCCCCCCCACACACACACACATACATACCCACACAATGTGCAGTTTGATATTGAGTTGGGATTTTAATATGGACAACATACCAATGATCACAGTTTTAGGTGAACATAGTTATTTTATGAAAGAGCACATTGTTGACAATCACAAGAAAAAAAATGGCAATGGGTTGGTCATGTGCTGAGGAGGGATCCCAACAACCTGGTGAGAACGGTGCTGAGATGGACTTCAGAAGGCAAGCGGAAGTGGGGTAGGCCAAGGACTACATAGAGGAGAGCATAGGAGGCTGAGGCCACGGCCCAGAACAAGACCTGGGGGAACCTGGAGACTCTTGCCAGAGACAGACATGCTTAGTTTAATTTTATCACTGCCCTATATGCACCAGCCCACAGGTGTTCAGGAATGAGTGAGTGTGAACATTTTAGGTGAACATAGTTATTTTATGAAAGATCACAGACAAACTTTATATTTATCTCATTGAGCTGATCACAGGTCCTAACTCCATATCTCCCTCCTCATCACAGTTCTGGGTGTTAAAAATCTCTTGTTAACCAAATTAATACAAAACATGTCTGAGTTTGAGAACATCATTATAGTTTTTCTCTCTTACAGTTGATTATGAGTTGTGTCATCCTTGGTATCTGAAATACATTTCCTCAGAGGCAGTTTTAAATCTGAAAAGGACTGGACTGTGAAGTATTATGAGATCAGCAGATGCTGTTTTAGTTGTTTGCTAGTTCCCTTTAAATCAGGGCTATTCAACTGGCGCCCCGCAGGCCACATCCGGCCTGCGAGTGACCAAAGTTCAGCCTGCCAATTGTTTTAATTATTCATCTCTTAAACCCAAACCCCCGGTTTTCTACTTTAATTACTCAGTTAAACATAGACATGTTTTGTACCTACAGAAACATCAGAATCTTGACTAGAAGTTGGTAAAAAGCATTTTTTGCACACTCAAAAACAGTTAAAACTACAAGTAGAAGATAAAACTATGAAAGTGAAAAAATGTTTGCTTTAAAAATTTGGCAAGTCAGAGATGTCAAAATAATATTTGTGGTAAAAAAGAGGCATAAAGCGTTCTTTTTGTTTTTGATATTGTTTAGTTATCACTACTTTTATAGGGTTCTGTATGTTGTATTCATGATTAAATGCAGCAAAATAAACTATTTCAAAGGTAACAGATCTTTATTATACTTGGTTTATTTACATAACAACTTCAATTGCTCGATGGTCGGCCCCTCAGATGTTGACCTGCAGTAACTGTGCCCCCCGGAGCAATTTAGTTGAATAGCCCTGCTTTAAATGTTGCCAATAGCCTGCAGGAGTCGTTGGGGAGGTGTGCTCTGTTCAGAAACACAGCCGGGAGGAGGAGCTGATCCCAAAAGGCGGTTCTAGTCCCAACCGGTTGTTTTTGCTCCCCTGCCTGGCTGCCTCAGGACACTACAGGATTTCTCAAACATGCATGAATGTGTCAAAGCAAGACTCTGGGCATGGTTTTGATGAGAGGAGAACGTTATAACATGATATAAAGCTCAAAAAAGTTGATTTTATATACTGCTCCTTTATAAGAATTGGTGCAATACGTTTCCCCAAATCATTTGAGTTAACTTGTCAGGTTTTACATTATCTCTCTTTTTTCAATCTTTAAAGTTGAATCCCATGAGATCCTGCATAATATTTTCAAGGTTTGACAAAAACACCTTCAACCCCATCCTTTCTCATCATAAGAGGATCTTAGTCTAAAAGTAACATAAAAGGCACTATGGATTCTAAGCCTTTCAATCTTTCAGCAGAGGCGGGACTTTGAATGTCATGCATTGCAGTGATTTGCTAAAACCTTGAAACTAGAGCTTAAGCTGTGTGTGATCCACTTTCCAATCTGCGCACACATGTGGGCCAATGGGCTACATGCAGGTTGACACACTTTTCCTGCCACTTGCAGCTGGAGATTGGAGCAGGTTGGACTCAGACACACAGCCAGCCGGACAGCAGGAAAACATCAAGCTGACGCGTGACCGCAAAGACATGGACATCAGCTCGTGTGGACTCTGAGGTCAGCGGCGGGTTGTGACCCTCTCTGGACTCCGAAACCACCACCTCCATGCCCCGGACGGAGATTAAAGAATCTGGAGGCTGGGATTGAAAGAAGCGAGAAAATCTTATTAGATAACAGCAAGGTTTCAAACTGACATGGGGTGAGTTGGATTTCCAGCAGGGGAAGTTGCTCTGTCTTTTTGTGATGAACACAAGATATTTACTGGGTTTAATGCTTTGTTTTACAGCAAAGAAGTCTTGTAAGATGTTTCTTCATCACAGAGAAAGGTAAGGACTGTCTGTGTGAGGAGTGCTGCAGGGGTGCTTCCTGAAAATCTGCAGAGCTTTAAAGTTTGTTTGTTTGTTTGTTTTTTGTTTTGTTTTTTTCCTCGTCAAATGCGGTCACACACTCCTGCTTTGCTTTTCCACTAAGGGCCCTGTCACACCATGATGTTTTAGACATCACGCTGGTACAATCTTTTAGACAACTAGCAACACACAGCACATATCTATGGATCACCTGCATCATGTTTAGGTCCTCCCATGCACAGCCAGCTTTCCTGATCTATCCCACAAACAAATGTGTGGGAATTGGCTCTGATGTATTCTCTACTAGATCTGGAGGTCCAGTTCCAATAGCTGTGGGTTGATTTGCTGGAGGATGGCTGTACGACTCCAATCTGCACAGAATCTCTGCTCACATCCAGACCTGAAACAGGCTCATAAACAAACCTGATGCAACCAGTACTGTACTGCCAGCTTTGTTACCTTTTTGATCTGACACTGTAATCATTAAAATACTTTTTTTTTCTACTCATGCAGTTGAAGGAATTTTTGTAACTGATTAATTGAATATTAGACGCAGTATTTTATTTTATATTTTCTGATCATTGCAGCCTTTAAGGTTAAAGCAGACAAAGAGTTGTTGTGTGTCTTATCATGTGTTCTTTCTTTAGCCTAAACAAAACTGAGTTACGTTCTATGTCTGACATAAAAGATAACACCACCAGGGATGTGATCAGGAAGAGATGAACATTATAAGGTCAATTCATTATTATAGTAGTAGGAAGTTGTCAGTGTGTGGCAAAGTCTCTTCTCAGAGCAGGGCTCCTGTGTTTTGTTTTGGGTTCAGTCCAAGGTCTCACACCGAGGCCTGCTGAGTGCAGTTACTGTATGAACCTGATTGGAGTCAGAAGATTGAGAATAAAGTTTTTTTTACAAGAAATCCATTGGATTCCTGTTTTATTCCTACATACCATTTTTGAACAATGCACTTTTTCTAAACAGTTTCATTATATTTTTATCTCTCCCACTGTGTACTTAACTCATTCAACCAGTGGAGCCTTTAACCAGTGGGACTATGCATTTTTCTGCATAGCAAGAGTTGTAATTTTTATAATCTTATCATTTAACCACAGCACCATTTTTCAGTCTCTTAATTACAGAGGGGTGAAAAAACTAAATCTAGCCAACTGACAATAAGAATAAAATTTTTGTCTGCTAAGAAAGTTTTCTTTAACTAAATTGAATCATCCTTCTTTCCTCTCTAGGGAGCAGCCTATCTTCAGCACTCGTGCCCATGTTTTCCAGATTGATCCCACCACCAAGAGGAACTGGATCCCTGCAAGCAAACATGCTGTCACAGTGTCCTTCTTCTATGATGCCAACCTCAACACCTATCGGATCATTAGTGTGGGTGGAACCAAAGTGAGTGCTCTGGAAATTATGCTTAAGACATGGTTTTAAATTTAGTCCATTGAAAAAAAAATACTAAATTGTTTGCAAATAAGTAAATGACCAAACACTTAATCAGAAATTTGGAACAGGGTGACCATGTGGGGGCCACTGAAAACCTTAGGGTGGCACACTAAAATCAAATGCAACAAAAACATTTAAGAATTTTTTAAATGTTGTTGTTGCACATCACCAGATGCAGACTGGGGAGAGAAAGTGATCCAGGAGTTTCTGAAAGACTCGCCCACTTTCAACTTCTGAGTTGAAGTCACTAAGTCAGATTTGAACATAATTTTGTTCAAAATTTTCTGTTTAAACAATTAAAAACAAACATTTGTTTGAGACATAGAGTGTGTAACAGTGAACCTAAGATGCATGCCTTTGGTCTGTGAGAGGAAACTGGGGTGCCTGGAGAAAACCCACTCATGCCTGTTGAGTACACGTAAACACCACCCAGAAAGGTCCCAGGCTGGGATTTGATCCAGCAACCTTCAAGCTGAGAGGCAACAGCTTTACCAACTGTGTTCTGTGCTCCATCCGTTCATCTTTATTTTCCAGATTAGGGCACTGGATGATTATTTTGGACTGCTGGTCGTCAGTACTTATCCACAAAGTTTTGCCAACTTCCACAGTTTTGTCCTTAAAATAATAAATGGCAAATGGCATTTTGTTATCTCAGTGCTGTGAATTGTAGGTCTGTCCTTTTCTCTTTTCCATGTTGAGAACTGCATTTAGTCCTAGCAACCCTTGAGATCATGATCCTTTTTCCAAATGGGACCTGGCCAAGAGGTCAGCAGCATACGTCATAAAAAAACTAATCAAAACTTTATAATATATATACGAATGAAAGCCAGCTGTTGTAAGGCAGATGTATGTGTCTGAAAGGGAGGGGGCAGGTGGAACAGAGAGGCTACAAGAACAATGGGCCTCATGCAAGAACCGTTCGTACGCACAGATTTGTTCTTAAGTTGTGCGTACGAGTGATTTAGGAGAATTTGTGGCATTCACCAA
>NW_013952696.1:309530-319636 GCF_001266775.1 Austrofundulus limnaeus
CAGCTGACCTGCTAAAAATGACAGATTTTCTTTTCTGGATCTCTGACAGACGGACTTCAATCTCTGAACTCGTAAAGTTTTTCTTTTAAGTTTTCGCTGTCATTTTCATGAATGGACATTTCCTGATATCTGAGGCAGGAATCACAGCCTTATATGGTGTATTTGGGGTGGTAATTATGCTAATCTCCTCTCGCGTGCACGTGCAGCTGGATAGAACGGGTGTAAATTACGCAGCTCGTTTACGCACTTTTCCTGAAGATAGAAGTGTTTGTTGAATCTGACGTGACATGTTCGTACGAACCCTTTGTACGAACAAAAGTAAGAGAAATTTAGGATAAGAATACGAACATGTTCTTGCATGAGGCCCATTGATCACAACCTCAAGAACTTACAGCTACAGCTATCCATGAAAATGGAGATTTAACAAAATGGAGGCACTTAGAACAGTGAGGCCTAAAGCAGTAGGGTTCTGGATGCGTAGACATGCTGCTTTGTAGCAGCTGCGTTCCCTCTGCTCCACGAGCATCAAAATACACAGAACGACAGAGGGTGCATTTAGTACTGACATACATTTAGTATTATTAGTATTACAGAGCTTGATGGCAGGTGGTAGGAAAGACCTACGGAATCCTTTAGTCTTGCACTTCGGTGCTATCAGCCGACAAATGAAGGTAATCGTATGAAACACCTCAAGGTCATGAAGTGGGTGCCTGTTGTTCATGATGCAAAGTATTCTCTTCAGCATCCTCACTTCAGTCAGATTCTGTGAGGTTGGTAGAAGAATGACCCAGGGCGCGTGCAAATTCCAAACTAACAAAAAGGCGTTATTAAAAAAGAAGGCTGCTCAGAAAACCCACAGGCTTCAAGGAGAGAACACGAGGAACACGGAGGACAACCACACTGAGAACAGTACAATGATTGGACACAGACTGAGGACAAGACACATAAAGGCAACTAATGAGGACAAATGAGAAACACCTGGAGGAAACAAGAGGAAACAGCTGAGCATGGGGAGGGCAGCAGGGCAAAGAAACACAGGGGAACATCGAAACACTAGAAAAACTAGGAAAACATAAACACAGACTGTGACAGTACCTCCCCGTTAACGACGGCTCCCGATGTCGAAAAAGGAGAGGCACAGAACTCGAGGAACGCATGACAGGACAGACTCAAAGACAAAACACAAGAGTTCAGGAGGACGGCCCGAAGACCATCCAACACAGAACAGGAGATCCAGGGGACGGGAGACCATCTGATGCGGGAAAGAGGAACCTGATGGCAGCCTGGAGATCATTCCAGGCCCAAGGGAGTCGCAGGAGCAGATGTGGAGCCAAGGGAGGAGACGGGAGGTGATGAGGAGCCAGCAGAGGTTGATGAGCCAGAGCCAAGGTGATGGCAAACACAGGCAACAGAGGGGATGAAGAGACAATGGCTGACGACCCAGATGACGTGGAGGCGACAGCAGCCAACACAGAAGTCAAAGAGGCACCGGCAGATGACCCATAAACCTCAAGGATTGCCGATTCAGGATCAGGACTCGCCGACTCAGGAACTGGAACCATCAACTCAGAAACTGGGACCACCAACTCAGGAACTGGAACCATCGACCACCGACTCAGGAACTGGAACCACCGACTCAGGAACAGGAACCTCGGTGGACTCAGAAGATTTGGTGGACTCAGAAGATTTGGTGGACTCAGAAGATTTGGTGGACTCAGAAGATTTGGTGGACTCAGAAGATTTGGTGGACTCAGAAGATTTGGTGGACTCAGAAGATTTGGTGGACTCAAAAGACTCAGGCAGAAGTAGCCTGTTCAGGCAGCGAAGGCCCAGGAACAAAAGTAGCTGGCACAGAAAACACAGAAGGGGTGGGAGGGTGGGCGTTCAGATGCTCAGCCAGGACCCACTGACCAGGACCCGGTGGCCAGGCAGGAGCAGCAGATTGGGACGTCTCACCAGAACATCCACGATCTGCCAACAGAGTAGCTTTCGGGACGAGGAAGTGGGAGACCACCGGAGAATCATCAGCGAGCCGCTGATCAGGTGGTGTGTTACCTGGTTCTCCCAGGGTGGCAGAGATGGGACCAGTTCCACCAAGGAAGGGGGAGGAGAACTGTCCGCGGGGTAGCCAGATGACGCTGGAGATCCCCAGCGGAAGGTGGAGGGAGAACCCTTCTCATTTAAAGGCAGCCCAGAAAAACAAAACTTGCCTGCAGGCTGAGAGCTTGGTCCAGTCATTCTGTGAGGTTGGTAGCAGAATGACCCAGGGCGCAGGCAAAATCCAAAATAACAAAAAGGGACATTCCTATTGAACATTTTGAAAATTTGCAACAAAGCATCCTGTATTGATTCAATACGGGACAAAATTTGTTCTGTATTTTTCACTTTTCACGTTTGCATAATACTTTTCCCCAAGAATAAATGTTTTTAGCTAAAAATGTAATGACCCACCACAGTTTCGTCTGTCGCACTGTGTCCATATGTGTAGGCACCTAGAAATTGGGACAGCCTACAGCGCAGTGCAGTGATGTAAGAGACCGACAAATGTGCCCTATATGAGCTGCAGCCCCTGATTTGAGATGCAGTTCCAGTGTATTTTTAAAGAACAAACGTGTCTTTGATGAGTAAGTAAAGTTTATTTATATAGCGCCTTTCACAGACACGAATATCACAAAGTGCTGAATAGAAAGCAAATAAGTAAAAACAGTGCATTAAAAGAGTCAACCCACAGACCAGCACCAAAGACCTACAACATCATCTTGCTGCTGATGAAGTCACTGTGCATCGTTCAACTATTCAGCACACTTTACACAAGGAGATGCTGTATGGGAGAGTGATGCAGAGGAAGCCTTTTCTCCACCACATCACAAACAGCTGCTTGAGGTATGCTAAAGCACATTTGGACAATTCAGCTTCATTTTGGAATGAGGTGCTGTGGACTGATGAAACTAAAATAGAGTTATTTGGGCAGAACAAGGGCCATTATACATGGAGGAAAAAGAAGACAGCACTCCAAGAAAAAACACCTGCTACCTACAGTAAAATGTGGTGGTGGTTCCATCATGCTGTGGGGCTGTGTGGCCAGTACAGGGACTGGGAATCTTGTTAAAGTTGAGGGACGCATGGATTCCAATCAATATCAGCAGATTCTGGAGACCAATGTCCAGGAATCAGTGACAAAGCTGAAGCTGCTGAAGCCGGGGCTGCATCTTCCAACAAGACAACCACCCTAAACACGGCTCATAATCTAAGGCATTCATGCAGAGGAACAAGTACAACGTTCTGGAATGGCCACCTCGGTCCCCAGATCTGAATATTATTGAAAATCTGTGGTGTCACTTAAAGACAGCTGTCCATTCTCAGAAACCATCAAACCTGAATGAACTAGAGATGTTTTATAAAGAAAAATGGTCTAAAATACCTTCAGCCACAATCCAGACTCACATTAGAAGCTGTAGGAAGTGTTTAGAGAATGTTATTTCTGTGAAAGGAGGATCTACTAAATATTGAGATGAGGGTTTTATTTATGGTGCCCAAATTTATGCACCTGCCTAATTTTGTTTAAACAATTATTGCACACTTTCTGTAAATCATATAAACTTCATTTCACTTCTCAAATATCACTGTTTGTCCCCTATATGATATATTTAACTGTTTTTTTATCCAAACAATCCATAATTTATAAAGATAAATCAGGAAAATTAACAAGGCTGCCCAAATTTTCACACTCCATTTACCGTTGTAAATGGACTGAACCATGAATGATTATTTCCTGAAATTTGTTCAGTAATTCAAAAGACAGTGGTACAAACAAATACACAGACATAAAAGAATAGTTAAAGAATAATATTGCCTGCCTTTTTACTGTTCAGTGGCATGGACAATAACTTAACCAGATGTAAAGACAGTGAAATTAGTGCAGAACATGATTTGTTCACAGAACCATTTGTTGTCTTTATGTGTATCTACTGTATGTGTGTGATATCCTTTTATTGCCTCTGCGTTGACAGGCAATCATCAACTGCACCATCACACCTAGCATGACATTCACTAAGACGTCCCAGAAGTTTGGTCAGTGGGCTGACAGCAGGGCCACCATCATCTATGGACTGGGTTTTTCCACTGAACAGCAGTTGCACCAGGTAAACTAAACATCATCTCAGTCTAAGTTTTTTTTCCTAAAAGGCATTTTTGTAACAAATACCATTTATTAAATTTAACTGTGTAAGCTGGTTCTTTTTAGGTTTGTTTTTATCTCATGTGCACATGCGTGTACTGTATGTGTCTGTCTACTAGCAAAATATCTCATGAACCAGTGGAGAAATTTTGCTGAAACTTATAAAAAGTAATCAATTGATGTACTATCTGTTGGAGCCAAATTGATTCAAGACAGCTAACTAACTTTAAAAATACAAAAATACAGCATCCATCTATCCATTATCTATTATTATGGGGTTATTATCTTGTCTCCTGCACATCTCTCCAGGAAGAATCACTTGTGTTTAATACTTGACTCACATGGAACCAACGCTGAGGTAGTTCCAAAAGTGTGGTTAGAACCGAAAATTGAGACACATTTGACCGATTCAGAATAGATGAGAACCACTTATGGGCACCTGAGAGAAAAGTATCTAAAGAGATGCTGAGGCACTGGGTCCTCAAACAGACATTATAAATACTCCACATCATGCTATTATTCTGTGCTGCGCAAGGTTGACAGTATGCTGGAAATGAAATGAGCCAAGGGTGACGTGCATAAACGGGCTTGGACCCCGGTCATAACTGCTTCGCAGTTCTTGTTTTTGTTATTGTCATGGTAGACACACCCAAATGATTTAGTATATTGTTTTTTTTTTTTTGTCAGTTTGTTTTCCTTTGCTTCTTTTGGTTTTATTTAATCCACTTATTCCATTTTTTTTTTTTTTGGGGGGGGGGGGTATTATTGTAAGTTTATCAGTGGTTTCAATATGTGTACAAATTATAATAAAGTTTAAAAAATTAAAAATTAATTAGGTTTTGATATTTGGAGAAGTAACCTAAAAACATCTTAATTAAGCTATTCACTACAGATGGACATGTATTTTCATACAACTCAGACAAAAATAGTTACACGGTGTTCCCTTTTGTGGTACCAATTGGTTAAATATCTGCCCTTGGTCCAAGGACTATACAGCACAAATAAGCACTGTTCAAAACTTATTAAATATTTCTACTCACCTTTTTTTCCAATCAGTCAAAAATCAAAAACCAATAGACAAATCTTTACGACACTGTGCACCTTATCCTCATTGTGTCTTCCCCAAGTGGTTCCAATTGATTTACTCACCTTTATACAGCATTCTGGGACCTGTCTCACCTTCCATGTTGGTTCATTACGCTTTCCATGCAAGTTAGGTTTGTCGTCCTCCGTGTATTAGTGTGTTTTGACCCTGTATTCCTTTATAAATAAATATTTTTTGTTTTATATTTGAGTTTTTGCCAGTTTTTTCTAGATACAAGTCGAACAGTTGTTATTTATTTATTTTTTTCTAGTTTGCAGAGAAGTTCAAGGAGATTAAGGATGCTGTTCGTCTGGCACGAGAAAAATCCCAGGACAAAGAACTGGTCAATGTTGCACTCACTATTGCTGCACCTCAGGTAATCTTTCCTTTCAACAAAGAGTGCAAATATGCAAGATGATAAAACTTGTGCCATAACTGTATTAAAACATGCATTTTAGGCCTTTAGGAACTCATTTTGTTGCGAGTATCTTATCAGATACAACTTAAGTACAGAGCTACTGCAATTCTGTCTAAGGATGGAGGGAAAAGATACAGAAATATGAGCTGGATCACTTGTCTCTGAGGGAATAGAAAGTGAGTTAAAACTAGGACAATGATAAAATTATCTTGCACTGCTCACCAGTATTCCACATTTGGGTTTTCTACACTGAAGGTTTCAAAATGCTCTCTTTGAAAAATGACTGATGATTTTGATTAATAAACACTAATGGCCTTGTAGGAAAAATATGCATTGTTCAAAAATGGTATGTCCGAATAAACAGGAATCAGCTGGATTTCTTCTTTAAAACTTTATTCTCAGTCTTCTGACTCCAGTCTGGTTCATACGGCACTCAGCAGCACAGGCCTTTTGCAGACCTTGGGCTAAACCAAAACAAAGCAGAGACTGTCTAACATACTGACAACTTCCTTTACTATAATCATTGAATTGAGCTTATAATGTATCTTTCTTCTTGGTTACATCCCTGGAGGTGTTACCTTTTACGTCAGATGTCAGAACGTAACTCATTTTGTTTAGACTAAAGAACAAATGATAACACACCAACTCTCTGTCAGCTTTAACCTTACGGACTGAAATGATCAGAAAGTATAAAATACAATACTGATTCTAATATTCAATTGATCAGTTACTAAATTTCCTTCACCCTCTCAGTGGCATCTGCTTGCTTATTTAAAATGTCTTTTTTTACCTAACTTTTGTTATATACTGTAACTGAGCAGATTTCAACACATCATAACACATCAGAAAACCCAAAGCTCCAGTAAAACTGCTTGTTGCTTCATTTATGCATTCAACAGTAATTATCAAATCAGCTTTATTCATAAAGTAAATTTAAAACAGAGTTGACCAAAGTGCTGTATAATAACTCCAAAAAGCATTAGAACATTAAAATAACGTTATAATCAGTTCAAGACAAAATATGTATTAGAAAACAAAATATAAAAACTAAGTAAAAGACGTAAATGAGACATGTCAAATTAAAGGTAAAGGAGACCAATGCAGCTAGCACTTAGCTCAGTAATAATGCTTTTTTAATCCATTTTATATCATGGCCCGTTTTGCCTTGCATGAATTATGGGAAAGGTTGGGTCTTTTCTGTTGTGTCTTTCTCAACTTAATTGTGAATCAAAATATGTGAAAACGTTACCTGTTACGTCTCACATGGGATAGTTTAATCATACATGTCCCTTCCACTGTAAGGATGAAGTGGAGAAATATTGCTAAGTATTGGCATATTTAGCTGTTTATTAACTCAGTTGATGGTGAAGTTGTGAATAAAAAACTGAGACGCATCAGCACTTTGCAAAATAAACCGTGTTCACTTTACTCCATCACGTGTTCACAATTTTACTTAATTTGCTCAATTAAATCTTGTAAAATGTACTTGATCAAATTAAGTAAAATTTACCTGATTTATTCACAAATCTTTAACTGTATTCTTAATAACTTTTACTAGATAATGATGAGTAAATATTACTTGACTTTGTGGCATTTAAAATTGCTTAACAGACATTAGAGCAAATTCAAAAAGAAAAAATAAGGAGGTCCTCTGGATGGGTTCTTCTTTAGTGAAACGTTTCATCTCTCGTCCAAGAGACTTCTTCAGTCTGATGAGTTTCAGGTGAACTCAGCCTTAAGAGCACTGCCTCCACATGGTGGACAAAGAGGTTAGTCACATGCAAAACAGGGCCATCGCTTAACAATAGGCTTGATTAGTTATATTGTTCATAGAGGGTCATGTGCCCCATCACCTGACTTACTGGTTTGGATGCTGTGGTTCTTAGGTGTCGTGTCATGTGTATGTAGTGAATGCAGGCGGGGCTCAACGCCCCCTTGTTTTTGTCTCTTTTTCCCTATTTGTGTTGGGTATCGTTGGGGCCCTGATTCACACCTTTTGCTCACAGGGGGCTGAGTCATACTTGCAATAACAGCGTTGTAGGAGGAGGACAACTGGACACGAAGGCCTCCACCTCTGTTTAATGGTGGACGGTTCTTCTTCACAGAAATGGCTTCCTTTACTCCTCTCTTAAACCAACATATCTCTATATAGGCTGAGAACATCTTCATCCCTGAAAGAGTGACCGCTGGCCTGTAGATGAGTGTAAAGTGCAGAGTCCTGACCCAACGAAGTAGCTCGTCTGTGCTGGCTCATTCTTTTGAACAGTGGCTGTTTTGTCTCCCCAATGAATGACTGATCACAGTCCTCCTGACACAACAGCATATACTATATTACTCTGTTTTTGCCGGGGAACTGGATCTTTGGGGTGAACTAATCTTTGTCGTAACGTGTTTTGGGGTTTGAAAGCCACTGGGATGTCATGTTTAGAGAATAAACATCTCAGTTTCTCTGAAACTCCCACCACATATGGAATGACGACTGGTTTGGGTCTGGTCTTAGGGTCTTCATTTTCAGCTGGTTGTTGGCTGGAATCCTGTTTGGGTTTCTTGTCTGCTTTCAGAAAAGCCCAGTTAGGATAACCGCACTGCTCCAGGGCCTGTCGTGTGTGTGATTTCTCTTTCTCCCTGGCTCCTGTGTTTGTAGGGACACTGTCTGCTCTGTGGGACAGAGTTCTGATGACTCCTAACTTGTGTTTCAGTGGGTGGTGGGAATCAAAGCGCAAATACTGGTCTGTATGGGTGGGTTTGCGATACACGTCAGTTTCTAACCGTCCTCCATCCGAAACCGAGACATGGCAATCCAGGAACGCCAACCTGCCATCTTTTACATCCTCTTGTGTGAACTTTATATATTTACCTACAGAGTTGATGTGATCAGTGAAATGTTGGACTTCCTGGGCTTTAATTTTAACCCAGGTGTCATCAACATTCCTGAACCAATGGCTCGGTGGTGTCCCTGTAAAGGACATCAGAGCTTTCTTTTCCACCTCCTCCATGTACAGGTTTGTAACAATAGGGGAAACTGGGGAGCCCATAGTACACCCATGTTTCTGCCTATAGTATTGCCCCCCATGTGTGAAATAGGTTGATTCCAGGCACAGTTCAAGAAGTTGACACAGTTGTTCTGTGGAAAGAGTGGTTCTTCTGTTGAGTGGTGTCTGATTTAGTCTTACACAGACCACATCCACCACCTCATGAACAGGAACGCACGTAAAGAGTGACGTGACATCAAAAAAGACCATAGTTTCATCCGTCTGATGACATCCCTCACCTTGTTAACAAAGTCCATAGTGTTCTGTATGTGATTATCTGAAATGCCAACTAATGGACCAAGTACTGACGTAAGATATTTGGAAACATTGTAAGTGACAGAGTTAATCATGCCAACAATAGGTCTTACCGGTACATCCTGTTTGTGAATTTTGGGTAAACCATACAGACTAGGAGTGGCCTCACCTGGGTACAGTGTGTGGTACAGAGTGTGGTTAATAGCCTTGTCCTGCTATAACTTTTTCTGGCACTCTATCAACTTCTTCTTGTAACCACTTCCTGGATCTCTTTTCAGTGGCTCGTATGTGGTCGTGTCACTAAGGAGTGTCATAACCTTCTCATGCTAGCCTTTCTGGTTCAAAATCACTGTGCACCTTCGTCTGCTGGGAGGATGATGATGTTCTTGTCCTTGCTGAGGGTGGTGAGAGCATCTCTCTCTTCTCTACTGATGTTGGAAGGTGGTGGTTTGGCATTGCTGAGACAGGCTGAAACTTTGTTCCTAAGTTGTTCTGCTTCAAATTCTGGGATTTTGTTGTTGCGAATGGCTGATTCTGTGACTGTGACCATCTCAACCAGATTAATTCTTCTTGGTGCAACTGCAAAGTTCAGTCCTCTGGACAGGATTTCGGTTTCTGGCTTTTTTCTTTTTGATTTTTTCTACCTGGATTACTGAGATGCATCAGGACATTAGTGCAAATTGTTACGAGGATTTTTCAAGTAAATCTTACAAGTTCTTTATAACAGTGCACATGCGTCAAGCACAATATTGTAGCATGACACCTCACAGCTACAGAGAGAGGTGTAGCTCATGTTGTTGTTCAAGACTTCACCACCAGGTGGCAGTTTTGAAGAACCTTTATTGGATTCTTCTTCATGAACAAAACAGACAAAGTGAAACTCACAGGTCTTATTAATGACTAGGCCTACCACTCTCACTCATGGTTACGTCTGCTGAACGGTTTAACACAAGTTAACAAATAATGAACACACAAATTACAGTAACACAACAGACTAATTGCTGAAAGAACAATGTTAACCAATTCCCCAAAACGATTTAACAACAAACAAGAATCCTACCCACAATCCTCCACTGCAGTCACATGACAAACAGCCAAACACAGCAGAATGCTACAATATGCATTCCCTGTTCCCTGACA
>NW_013952696.1:319918-324183 GCF_001266775.1 Austrofundulus limnaeus
ATGTTTATGTGCTGTTCAGAAAAAGCACTTAAATATTACTGGTAAAATAATATTAGCATTTACTTTTTTTGTACAGTAATATTGATATATAATATTATGTATATTTTTTATTTAGTAAATTCTAGTGGTTTAGAGATTTTGATATTTTTTGTAAAATTTAAAAGAACAATTAAATAAAAGTTACTACACCCAAAAATCCTTTTTTTCAGTGTACAGTTACAAGGAATTTAGAGATTTCCGCATTTTCCGTGTGCTTTTTGGTCATTTGTATTTTGTTCTGAAAACAGCTATTTTTATTTTACATTTCAAAAACAGTAAAAGGTCCATATTTATATATTTTTTTAAATAGGAGTGAAGGTACAAAGGTGAGTTGTGAAGGAAGATGTTTGTGGTTGTCATGGCAGGAAGGTCAGAGTAGTTTGTTGAGCTGGTGAAACAGGAGTAGCGCTTGAGACACAAAGGAAAAAATGAGGCTAACACCATAAATTATCTAGAAAAAGTCATTGAAGGCTGTTTTTACACAATGTGCCAATTCTACATAATGTTCCAGTGAGGACTGGTCCTCTTCCAAGACCTTAAGTACACCAATCCCTCATAAATCTTCTCATTATGGTAGATTTGGATATTGATACACATTGTAAGAAAAAAAAAACACCATGTCTACTCAATAAAAAGGAGGCAACAGATTATAGGCAATATTATTAATTAAATTTTACAATGTTTGGAACTGAGTAAATATTAATTAAATGGAACTCATAATACTTATTGATTTATTATAAATTGATTTGAATAGAATACAGTTCAGAATTAAAACCTACACAAAATATTGAGTGGAATTAAAAACAAACTTCTCAGTGTGTAAATAATACTGATAAAAATAATACTGATAAAAATTTATTTAATTCTACATTTAAGTGTAATGTGTCCAACCATCCATTATTGTCTGTACCCGCTTATTCCTTTCAGGGTCACAGGGGTCACTGGTGCCCCTATTCAGCAATCACAGTGTGAGGGTACTCCTTGGACAGGTCGCAAGTCCATCACAGAGACAAACAACCATTCACTCTCTCACTCACACCTAGGGACAATTTAGTTACCAATTAACCTAACAATCATGTTTTTGGTCTGTGGGAGGAAGCCGGAGTGCTTAAAGAGAACCCACACATTGCATGGAGAGAACATGCAAATTCTATCCAGAAACGTCCCCAGGCCAGGATTTGAACCTGCAACCTTCTTGCTGAGAGGCATCAGCTCTATCAACTGAGCCACCGTGCTGCCTAAGTGTAATGTAATTGACTAATAATCATCTACATTAATCTGTATATTTATTTGAACTTAATCAATGAAATAAATTGAATCTAAATATTCTTATTTCTTAGAAATAACTAGTCCAACATATATATTAGGGGTGCACCAAAAAATCTTTTTACATCAGAATCGTGATTCTCATTTACAAAGATTCAGAATCGATTTAAAATGTCCCAGAATATATATTTTTTATTTATAAAAATCGAAAGCAAATCCAATGGCCATCAGCCTCCATTTTGTACTAACAACTGTATATGGGACGTCCTGACGACATCACGCAGCAGCTTCTGGAACATGAATGTGCAGAAAGCACCAAAACAAAGAGGAAACCACCAAACTGGAGGAAAGAGAGATTCAACGGGCCCTGTCTTCATTGCATGCAAATATTTGGGCTTATTTTGTTTTTTACTGAATGAGTCTGAGTTTGACGTGCAAGGTTTGCAAAATGAAGATGAAGCACTTTGGGAACATGACAAATGGGACTGCGGATTCCTGGATTGCGATGTCTCGGTTTCGGATGGAGGAYGGTTGGAAACTGGCGTATATCGTAAGCCCACCCACACAGACCAATATTTGCGTTTTGACTCCCAACACCCACTGGAACACAAGTTAGGAGTGATCAGGACTCTGTACCACAGAGCAGACAGTGTCCCTACAAACCCAGGAGYCAGGSAGAAAGAGAAATCACACACACGACAGGCCCTGGAGCAGTGTGGTTATCCTGACTGGGCTTTCCTGAAAGCAGACAGGAAACACAGACAGGATTCCATGTAACCTTCAGGTGAAAATGAAGACCCCAAACCCAGACCCAAACCAGTGGTTATTCCGTATGTTGCGGGTGTTTCGGAGAAACTGAGATGTTTATTTTCTAAACATGATGTCCCATTAGCTTTCAAACCCCAAAACACATTACGGCAAAGGCTGGTTCACCTCAAAGATCCGGTGCCCCGGCACAAACAGAGCAACGTTGTATATGCTGTTAAGTGCCAGGAGGACTGCGACCAGTTATACATCGGGGAAACAAAGCAGCCACTGTTCAAAAGAATGTCCCAACACAGACGAGCTACATCTAATGGCCAGAACTCTGCAGTTTTCACTCATTTACAGGCCAGCGGTCACTCTTTCAGAGATGAGGATGTTCTCATTCTTGATAGAGAGGAACGTTGGTTTGAGAGAGGAGTAAAAGAAGCCATTTTTGTGAAGAAAGACCGTCCATCATTAAACAGAGGTGGAGGCCTCCGTTTTCAGTTGTCCCCCTCCTACAGCGCTGCTATAGCCAGTATCACTCCACCCCCTGTTAACAATAGGTGTTAATTAGGTGTCAACGATAGCCATGTGATGTGAGTATCAGTCACATGGAGGCAGGGCTTAAAAGCCTGAATTTTGCCTGAAACTCTCAGACTGAAGAAGTCTCTTGGAGGAGAGACGAAACGTTTCATTAAGAAGAACCCGTCCAGAGGACCTATACAATTTTTTCTTTTTGATTTTTTACCTGGATTACTGAGATGCATCAGGACATGACAAATGGGCTCACATTATCAGCTTTGAATGAAAAATCGATTTTGAATCGAATAGTGACCCCAAAAATCAGAATCGAATCATGAGAGAGTAAGAATCCCACCGCTAATATATGTATGTAAATAAACATACATATATATATGAAATCCTAGTTGAATTTTCATATACATATATGAAATCCTAGTTCCAACGCAAAAATCACCCAAAAATGATGTTTCAAATGAGACACTGCTACCGTCGGTATCTGCAGGCAGCTTGGACATACTTTCATCTACAGTTCAAACTTGTTAACCTTGCATTACAGCATTTTCTATAATGTTTGTTTTATTTAAAAACACAATTATATTGAATATTTTTTACATACTGTACATAGCCACAGAATCATTTCTTTCAGTGCCTCCTGGAGAGTGCTGTTCAGTTGGTTGGATTGTGTGGGATACCCTCAAATGAATGCCATTATATAACTATAACTTGAATATGTTTCAATAAACGGGTAAAAAAAACTTTGTGTCAGTGTCCAAACAAATACGGACAAAACTGTACATACAATATTATTATTTAGCAACGTTTTGTGTATTTGGATTTGATATTGACATGTTTCTTTGTCTCTTTTTTGCTACTTTATGGATTCTTCTAGTTCTCACAGGTGAGTTTTTATTTAGTCTTACTAAAGCAACTGCAAATCTGAAATCAGAAGTAGAACAAATAGTTGTGTTTAGATTAGAAGTATCTCTGTAAGATTACAACTATAACTGCATTTTTTGTGGTGACTTCATTCATATACTGTTATAAATGTTTAAGTTTAGATAACTAGGGCTAAGCAGTATACATGTTTATTTCTGTAAAACATCCCTTAAATTATACTGCCAAGAAAGATATGAAGTTCCTTATTGCTGTTTTAATTCTATAACATTTTATTTATTTCTAATATATTTTAAACTTCAAGTCTGTTTACTGGACTTGACCAACTCACAGCAGCTCATTGCTCATCATTTTAAATTAACCTCATTGAATAAACATCAGGCTTGTAAGGATACTGCATCTAGCCTAGTCCCAACCCCCTGGGCCTTAGCCTGGTCAAGCAGAGCTCAAAAGCTTCACACACACACTCGTATTAACTAAAAAAGTTATTGTCGTTGTTGTTAGTAATTGTGTTGAGTCGGAAAGGCCTTTAGCAGTGCCCACTCCTGGCATCATTGACTGGCTCAATAGGCCTACATTGTCACCTCTGTTGTGGATAAGGAGCTGGAGGTTGTTTGTGAAGTTGAGCAATAACAAATACATAAGATTAGGCTCACCCACTGTATATGAGGAATTTTTAAATTTATTCTAACAGCCCAGACGCTAGTTGGGGGAGTGTCACCCAACAAGTTCAAATAAGGCAGAGGGTTCAATATTGTACTGGGACAACAGACTGATTTCACTAATGTATATATATA
>NW_013952696.1:324288-332888 GCF_001266775.1 Austrofundulus limnaeus
ATATATATACAGTATGTAGACTCTAGTGGGAAGAAACTCAATGCAGTGACAAATACCACAGCAGAAGGGATTTCTTAGGAACTATGAATGGTGTGTGTAAAAGTGAATGTCAAACAACCATGTGACTGTGTGTCAAGTGTTTGGCTTCAGATGGAGTATTATCATGGTAATAGCTTCTCTGAAGTCCCTGCGGTTTGGGCTGCAGTATGGTTTTTTTTTTTTCTGATGGGAAAAAAATAGTAATAATATTAAACAACAAATACAAATTTGGGTCCATGCTCCACTGAATGCATGGAAACGCTGCTGTTTTTTTTTAACTGTGTTCCCCTGCTCCGTGGGCTCGGACTTCTAATTAAACCAAGATTTTTGCTGCTGCCGGCACAATCATTTGTACTGTTATTGTACTGTCATTACTCATCTGAACAATCATTTGCACTACTACTCATTTATATTATTACTGATCTGAGCAACCACTTGCTCTGTCATTACCCATTTAACCTTTAAAATAATTCTTCTGTAATTGCACATCTGTGTTTATTGTCTGCACTGTGATACTTTACAGTCATTAGTCTGTTGAGATTGTTTTGCACTGAAAATAGGCAAATTCTAATTCCTAATGTCAAATTCTGATAAGCAACAGTCTCTAAAACAAAACATATCTTTTTTTATTTCTTGCACAATCCTTTATATTATATTTTCATTGGTAGTAGTCGTATCATTGCTAGTTAGTGGTAATCTTGTTTTTTGTGCATTGTCTATAGTTTGTAAACTAGTGTGTGAACCTCTGTACTGATGCTGCTGTGACACCTGAATTTCCCCTCAGTGGGACAATAAAGGCTATTCTATTCTATTCTATTTAAAATTAAAATTAAATTATCATTTTTTTTATCAGTACATTGTTGACATCTATTTAGATTCAACAAGCTGGGCTCCAATGTTGAAAAGGTTAAGAACCCCCGGCCTACAACACAGTTTTGCAAGCTAACAGATTTTAAAAATTGACTGCACAAAATGCAGCTTTACACTTCACTCAGTGCTTGATCACAAACACCAAGAATTCAGAAAGACTACAAAGGAAAATTTGCTTTTTTTTGTACATTTTTGTGTCACCAACTAACCTCCAACAATGTAGCCTAGTGAGATAATACCTTTAAACTCTATGAGAAGTGTTTTTACTTTTAAAATGTAAAGTCAGTTTTATTCTTGTTAAATAGCCTTTAGTTTGAAAAGTGTTTATTGTTATTATTATTATTACTATTATTATTATTATTATTATTATTGTTGTTGTTGTTGTTGTTGTTGTTGTTGTTGTTGTTGTTGTTATATTTTTATATGTGTGCAAAGTACATTTACTGAGCTGTTTCTCAGGATCTCTCGGATGACCTCCAGTCTCCACCAGTAATGTGTGTGAATGGACCAGAGGACAAGCTGTTCCGCAGCCAGAGTGCAGACGTCACCCTTTCTGCTGAGAAGGAGAGGATGAAGAAGATGCTTTCAGAAGGGTAACTTCAGCCAAACGCACAAAGCACATCAACAAATCTGAAACTGCTACATAAAAATGGTTTTAATCTTTGAATTTAAATTTCAGGAGAAAAAAAAAACACATTCCATCAACAGTAGTAGTTTGAATGAGCAACAATGGTTTTACCTAAAATAAATACTTTTAACATATTTTGTCTAAATTTAACTTTGAATTAGCATTGCTGCAACTTAATAGGACAAGGTTTTATAAATGGTAAAATGAGATTTATTAAGTGCATAAACATTGAAGCAAAGCGTAACCTCCTCCCTCAAACTGAAGTGAACCGGTCTGGAAGCAGGAGGGGGGCGGGGCTTGAAGAGCCTTAAAGGAACAGTAACAAAACAGCTGCTCTGAGACAAAAAGAAAAATGGTGAAATAGGAGCTGGTGAAGTTAGAATAAGAAGGAATTCAGACCAAAGCATTGTAGTTCCACTTTATAAAGACCCCAACTGAATGATTTAAATTTGAAAAGGAAGGATTTAAAATCTTGATATGTCTACTTTAAAAGAGAAATCAACAGGCTTTCCAACGGTATATGATTTATTGCCAAGACAGAAACTAATCTATCAAACACAAGTTTTCTTTACTTTTTGTGTTAAGTTTAGATAAATATACATGATGTAAAAGATGTGCCAGTAATGTAACCCTAACCTTAACCCCACTCTAACATAACACTAGAAATCTATAACTAGAACAGTGATTTTGTGCACAGTACAAGGTTGCAAAATGTCTGTGCATGCCACTGCAACCAAGGCTTGATTTCTAGTTTAATAACTATGGTAACATTTATTCTGGGTTAGCAATGTGATTTTCACCAGCAGTGAAATACTCATTCAGTTATCATGAAATGCCAAATGTTCATGTTTACCCTTTAAACCATTGTGACTTATTACATAATCTGTGTCTGTCTCTGTGTTTGTTTAGATCTATTTGTGAGATGAACCTGGAAGTTGAGTTCTTCGCTCTGCAGGACAGTAACACAAAGCTGGTGGCAGCTTTGAATGAGGCTAATGCTAATGTGGAGCAATGGAAGAAACAGCTGACTGCGTACCAGGAAGAAACCGACAGACTCAGAGAACAGGTAAACTTAACACAACACCTCAAAAAACACTCATAAGATGCTCTTTTACTGTGCTTTGAAAATTATTTTCCACATTTTGTGACATTACAGCCACATTATTCTAAACATTTCACTGAAATCTTACGTGATTGACCAACACAAAGAAGGCCATAATTGTGAAGTAGAAGGAAACTGACTTGTGATTGATTGATTTATATATTTATTTATTTATATTTACAAATAAAAATCTAAAATGAGTGATTTGCATTTGTACTTGCCCCCATGAGTCAGTGCTTTGTAGAAGATACAAGAAACAAAGAATTTTATTTGCTATTTGAGCACAAACCAGCAGTCCAGAATCATTGGGATGGTGCAGAGCTCTCTGAGTTATAATGAAACATTTCAAATAACAAAACCACACAGAAAAACAAGAGAACAATAAAATGGCAGAGAATACATTGTGCAGAAAGTATTCTTCAATATTTTCAACTGCATATGAAGCTCTGGTTGTAGTTCTCTCTCATTTAGCTCTTTTAATTCCTTGTTCAACTCTGACAATCTACGTTGATTTGATCTCTTTTTCTGGACGCAAAATTATATAATTTACCCCTCATGACTGCTTTTAGTGTGTCTTAGGGTATTTCTGGGCTAAACTCACTATTAAGGTTTTATTAAGAATGTTTTTATATCAGATTGAATCATTTTTGGTAAATTGTTAGTCCTTCGGTACATCCATCCATCCATTCATCCATTATCTTCCTCTTTATCTAAAGTCAGGTCATGGGGGTAGTAGCTGGAGCAGGGAAGCCCAGACCTCTTTTTCCTCAGCCACCTCTTCCAGTTCTTCTGGGAGGACTCCAAGGTGTTCCCAGGCCAGCTGAGAGACATAGTCTCTCCAGTGTGTCCTGGGTCTTCCTCTGGGGTCTCCTACCTGAAGCACCTCCCTAGAGAGCCGTGCAGGAGGCATTCTTAACAGATGAACCACCTCAACTGACTCGATGTGGAGCAGCATCGGCTCTACTCTGAGTCTCTCCTGGATAACTGAACTTCTTACTCTGCCTCTAAGGAAGAACCCAGCTACCCTGCGGAGAAAACTCTTTTTGACCTTTGCGATCTCATTCTTCTGGTCACTACCCAAAGTTTGTGACCATATGTGAGGGTAGGAACGTAGACTGATCGGTAAACCAAGAGCTTTGTCTTACAGCTCAGCTCCCTGTTCACCACGACAGACAGGTACAGAGTCTGCAAAACTGTGGAAGCTCCACCGACCCGTCTATCAATCTCACGCTCCATTCTTCCCTCACTCGTGAACAAGACCCCAAGATACTTGAACTCCTCCACTTGATGCAGAACTTCACCCCCAACCTGGAGAGAGCAATCCATCTTTTTTCAACTGAGGACCATGGACTCAGATTTGGAGGTGCTGATCCTCCAAATCTGAGTCCTTCAGTACATTCGCATTCAGTTTCTACTGTGTTCTTTTGGGGGTCATTGTTTATTTCTGTTTAATAGTAGGTGGGCATGGTCAGACAAGTCAGTGTTGCCAATTTCACAGTTATATGACAATTTCTTTTAAAAGTAAAAAAAAATCAATTCTAAAGTATACTGTATGCTCATGGGAAAATGGGTAAAATAAGTTTGCTGGGTGTAAATCCCTCTAAATGGCTATAATACTGTACAGTCCTGACCACACTAACAGTCATTTTTATGTACTTTCAGTTGTGCATATGGGAAGTAGTGGAACAGAGGCTAGATAAGGTGAGCTTCCCAGTCACCAGTTCAATCTCTAGACCAACATCTGCCCCGCAATGAGTCCCCAGCTCCTCCTAGAGCAGGGCTATTCAACTGGCGGCCCGCGGGACACATCCGGCCCACGAGTGACCAAAGTTTGGCCTGCCAGTTGGTTCATTCATCTCTTAAGCCCAAACCCCCAGTTTTCTACTTTAATTACTCTGTTATTTTAGCTAAACCTAGACATGTTTGGTGTCTACAGAAACATCAGAATCTTGGCTGCAAGCTGGTAAAAACCATTTCTATGACCATCAAAGACAGTTAAAACTACAAGCAGTTGAAGATAAAACCATGAAAGTGAAAATAAAATTGGTTTAAAAATATGGCAAGTCAGAGGTGTCACAATATTTTGTGGTAAATAAGAGGCATAATAAGTTTCTTTTTTTGTTTGTTTTATCATCACTACATTTATTAAATAGGGTTCTGTATGTTTTCATGATTAAACACGGCAAAAAAATAAACTATTTCAAAGGTAACAGATCTTTGTAATACTTAGTTTATTTACATAACAACTTTAATTGCTGGATTTTCGGCCCCTGAGCTGTTGGTCTGCATTAACTGTGGCCCCCGGAGCAGTTTAGTTGAATAGCCCTGCCCTAGAGCCTCAAATGGCAGCCCATTGCTCCCCACATGTGCAATGGGAAAAATATAGAGAAATAATTTTCACCACAGAGGCACAATAATTAAAATTAAGTAAATAAAAATATTGTCATATACTGTATGACAGTATTTTATTTACTTACTTTTTAAATAAATGCTACTTACAATTCAAAATTAATGAAACAATTATTCAGTAAATTCACGACTGTTAACTGTGGTGGTAGATGTATTTTACTTAATACTAACAAGTAAGTCATACCTGATATTATAGCAGTAAAATTTACTTGAAAAGTGCTAGTGCAAATTGTTATAATGATTTTATCTAGTAAATCCTATGGAGGTATTTATGAAGTGTACAGCCTTGATTCTTTTCTGTAAAGATGTTTGGAGATTTTGTTTTGAAGATTACAATCCCCTCCACAGATAGACCAAAAAGTGTTGATTAAACAGTGTTATGTGGACTCACCTGTTCTACCTGTTATCTGTGAATATCTCCTGTGAAAATAACATGAGATTAATATATGTCCTTGATCTGTCTTGAAATTCACTGTGTCCCATGATGACAGTAAACTGAAGATTTAGGGGGGAAAATAGAAAAGAAAAAAGCTTTTCTGCTCATGTTAAAGAATATGATTCTTCTGATCAATGGTTGTAAACAATTAGAAAAAAGTTAATTATAGGAGAATGATTTGCTTTTATTTTTATATCGTTATAATCATTGATGACGAAGTAGTGAGAAAATTATTTGGAGACATGAAGGGAATCTGTTTCACGTTTTGTTTTGTGTAACAGTACATTGCTTAATGTTACTCTGAGTTAAAATATGATAATCTTGGTGTTAATGTGAGTAGGGAAAGAAGTTCAGGTCGTTTAGCCTATTCCAGGTTGTTAAATAAATTCAGCCCGTGTTCCAAGTGCACTTCATCATAAGGAAGGAGAGGTGCCATAACGAGGTGTGACCGGTGGGTCCTGGCTGGCCTCTGGGCTACAAGGCCTGGCTAACTTAACAGATGAAACAGGGTGGGACCCTTGGATTAAAGGCTGTTAAGAGGCTGACGTATGTCCTCTGTACCAGTCTGAACAGACTTCTCTCACACTGTGTAAGACTCAGGAGGAAAGAGGAAGTTCAGACCCGTATGACGGAGGCCTGGTGATTGAGCAATCTCCCTGAAAGGGGAGGGGCCTCTTTAGGACAAAGTCTCTTCCTTATCTTTAGTTTTTTTATGTGTTTCTTGCAACATAGCAATTTGTAGACTCTCCTTTCTCATTTTAGATAGTATTTTTTTCTCTTTATTGGGGTTGAAAAAAAAACATTTAAATTGAATGATATAAATTTGAGATTATATTTATTAGCCATGATCTCATGGGACCTGCAACCTGTCCAGCTGCACCCCGCCCCTCGCACAGTCACTGCTGGATATGGGCACCAGTGTTCCTGAAAGGAAGAAGCAGGTAAAACAGATAAATGTAGTGCACGCCTCGCCCATAACAATAACAAGTATGAAATCATTTGGTTCTGACTGAAGGAGCCTTTAACAGGCTTAGAGCTGTTAGAGAACCTGTGAGGGGAGAAGAAAGTCCTCTCGTCATGTAGCACGGTGCCCTCTGAGTTGGCTGTGTTGTAATTTTATCCATCAACAGAAAGGATCTGTGTGGTCCAACAATTTAGTCTGTGATTAAAGTCAGGAGTAAACAAGGTCAAAGTTAAATCCCAAACATCTTCCAAAGGAACAGGGACAGCTCACCTGCTCCTCCTCTGCAGATTTTCCCCTGGACTCCAACTTACCGTTGTAAATAAACACTTACCTTTTGCTGTCTCCTGGTCTCTTGTGTCCTCAGTTGGCACTCTGGGCATTGTTACTGTATATTATACAAAATGTGATAACATTTTTAATCCATGGTGTCAAACTCCGGTCCTTGAGAGTCACTGTCCTGCGTGTTTTCCTTGTTTCTCTGCTCCAACACACCTGATTCAATTACCTCTTCAAGTTCTATGAAAGCCTGTTAATAATCCATTCATGAAAACCAGGTTTGTTTGGGCAAGGAATTAAGAAACCAAGCTGGGTAGCAGCCCTCAGGGACCAAAATTTGACACCTATGGTTTCCAGGGGTTCTTAACCTTTTTGACCTCGGGTTAAGAACCATGGGTTAAGAATCTCTGGTTTAACCTATAAACATCAGTATAACATTTTACAACAACTACAGGAGGCACTACTCTGCCAGAGCAACTCCTGACCTGGCTCCTGTGTGTCTGATTTATTTGTATATCTTTAATACTTTGTGGTAGATTGTTTTATTGTTGTTGAATTCCTGGCAGGATTGAAAAAATGGTATGTTACAATGTTGTACCTGGCCTGTTTTTGACTGTTGATCATCAACCACTTCCAGGTAAAAGGACTTTTTACACACCCACCGTTGTTGTCTACATGGTAAACTTGCCTATTCACACCAACACCTGCTGGAGCTGAACTGCCTTCCTGATGTCAAACATTGATCCCCTCTTCTTTCAAAATACCTTTGGAATTGATTCATGGTGAGAAGAGGAACCGCAGTCGACGGAAAGGGGGATCTAGAGGAGGAATATGGAACAGACTGAGGAGGAGAGGCTGTCGGCCCCCTTATCAGCATTGACTCTGTCTTCAAACAAGCCTTTTCTGTTTCACAGAGACCCGACTGTCTGGAGAGGTTACTTTTAACTTGGAAGGTTTTAATGTGACTCGTTTTGACAGATTTTAAGGCCATACAGAAGTCAGTAGGGGGTGGGCTCTATATGACTGTTGACAAAAAAAGGGCAACAAAGACACAGAGCTGCAAATACTATGATCTGATGACGATATCCTTCAGACTTCACTATTTGCCCCAGGAGTTCACACAAATTCTGCTGTATATGCTAGGACCGGACTTCAGTCTTGCAGCTGAGCATATTGCTGACAGCTATAATAAAGCTCTAAGGATTGCAGAAGAACAGTCGTTTTGCTGAGGGACTTTAAAAATGTAACAAACACCTTTCTAGCCATGCTGGAGAAGTATGTTACAGCATCGACCACAATGGACAACTTGCTGGATCTGTGCTACGGCAATACATATCCAAATCATGCCCACCTCTTGGATGCTAAATGATGAATGGACTGTATCCAACCAGGATACTCAAAGTGCTTTACACTGTGTCCTCATTCACACAGCACTCCACTAGGTCTTTCAAATCAATCTACAGAGACTCAGTATTTTAAATCACATCCATACACTGATGGGACTCACATCAGAGGCAGTGGGAGGGTTCAGTGTCTTGCCCAGAGACACTTCACTATGTGACAGAGTAGCGGGGATTCGACCACCAGCTCTGACCTTCAGTGTATTCACTTTCTTCACCTGGTACAGTTTCATTACAATGAAACAAAAAACAAAACTATCCCACATCAGTAACCAGGCTAGCAAAACTCATTTTGTATGAAAATGAGTTTTATCTGTACTTATTGTGCCTTTTCTTGTCTGTTTTCTCTTAGCTTGAATGTATGTGTTTTTAACATGGAGCCCTGTTAAAGAAGAATTTCTGTTAGCTTTGGGACAGATAATAAAGTTTATCCATCCATCCATCCATCCATCCATCCATCCATCCATCCATCCATC
>NW_013952696.1:337620-341955 GCF_001266775.1 Austrofundulus limnaeus
TTAGTACTGTGCTATACAACTAAATTGCTCAGTTACTTCAAGCCGACAGCTCAGGGACAGGAATTTTTTTTAATTTATTTTTATTTCATTTATTTTTATTAAATTAATTTTGTTGCATATTAACCATAAATTTAAAGTTTACCATTGATACAAGAAACAAATTTCATGTTGAGTAAAAAAAATATTTTGGGAGGGGATTTCCTAAACCACCAAATAGATTTTAATTAAACTTTTATTAAGTAATCATTCAGCATAAAAAATGACCCCCGCTACGTGAAGCAGGGGTCATTATTGTTTTCAGACTGTCTTTTGTTTTGTTTTTTCAGAGATTTTTGGTCAACCGTAGCACAGAAACGACTGCACCTAGCAGCATGAAATTTGGTAGGGATACAGATGTTGCCGACCTACACTGCGCTAGCAAACAGTTTTGCAGTAGACCCCATATTTCAAGTGGGGTCGCCATTTGAAAAGTTGTTATCTGGCCATACGGACATATGTCATAGTTTTAGATTAAGACCATCTTGAGAAATTACCAGGTTTTAGCCATTTTGGTCAAACCTTGAAAATATTGCACAATCTGATGAAATACTGTATCATTACACTCAGGGTATGTGTTGTGAATGACTCAGATACTATCACATCAATTTAAACAGGAAAAAAAATCATTAAAAATCTGTTTTTCAAGAATGCCTTAGTTTTTGCTAGGGTTGCAGGGTGAGCCATGTTGAACTAAATTTACTCCAAAAGATAATCAGCTGTAAGTGTACAATCAATATTTACTTTCTGAAAGTTTCAATATAATTTATCCAGTGGTTCAACAGATTTTTTTTGCCAACAAACAGGAGTGATGCTAAAGTTTTAAGCAAAGATCTTGTGCAATGAGTATCACTTGGAGTATGTGTTGTGAATAAATCTCAGTGTAACCACTCTAAATTTTATAACAATATCTGTAAATTTGTGTTTATTCTAACAATTTTTGTGTTTGCTCAGATTATTTGTCAGTGACAGCCATGTTTAATTAAGCTAGTTCTATAGTTAGTTGTATGTCTAAAAAATTTGTCAGCGATTAACTAAAATCTGTCAAGGGGTTCATGAGGTAATTTGCTAACAATTATTGTCTGCCTTATCCTTCCGGCAGGGTGCAATAAAGAACTTGAACAGGTCCCTTTAAGCAATATTAAATTGCTTTAATGTTACATAAATTGTTTTGTGTAAACATGCCTTTTTGCTTTTGTAAGGTGGCTGAACTAGAAGCCCATGGAGGCCACGGACCCAGTGATCTGCTGAAGGATGAACTAACTCAGTCGCTGGAGGAGCTGGAGGCGTTGCTGAAGGCCAAGGATAAGGTTGGGCAATGCTACCCTTTATCATCAGCTTTGCTCACAATCTATTTTAGCTGCATGGGATATTGTGGTTAAAAGTGAAATTTGTTGCCTCCCAACTAGAAGGGTGTTATTTGGATACTCTAGTTTCCTCTCAGACCACAAACATGCAAATCCCTGAGTGTGAGTGTGAGTGGTTGTTTAGTTTTTCTCTGTGTGACCCTGTGTTGGGCTTGTGACCTGTTCAGGATGGACCATGCCTCTCTCACACAGTGACTGCTGGAGATAGGCACCAGCAACCCAAAAAATGGCTTGGTTAAAGGGATGGATGGATGGATGGATGGATGGATGGATGGATGGATGGATGGATGGATGGATGGATGGAATATTGACAATAATAATAAAAAATACATCAACCTCTTAAAGTGATTTTAATGCATTTTTTTTCTAGGAGATCCACATTTTGCAAAGCAAGAAATCAGAGTACAACAAAATAAAACATGAGAGAGATGAAGCCATCCATAGATTAACGGTAGGAATTTTTAAAACCTTTTTTATTAAAATCTGTGCAGTGGAATCCCCATTCTAAACTGTAAGGATTTTGTTGTTTATTTTAGTTGTTACCAGATAACGAAACACAAAACCACAAAGTAATGATTTGGCAAATTTTACAAAGACACCAATGATTAGTTCATAATAAAACAAATGACCAAACAACACAAATGATAAATATAAACTTGTAAATCCAATTATTTATATTTAAGGTTAGTTTAGAATGCTGTACATTTTCCAGTAATGACATGCTTTTTCCCCCCTTAGTCTTAATATTAATAATAATAATACATTTTATTTAGAGGTGCCTTTCAAAACTCTTAAGGACACCTTACAACAGGGCTATTCAACTAAACTGCTCCGGGGGCCACAGTTAATGCAGACCAACAGCTGAGGGGCCGAACATCCAGCAATTAAAGTTGTTATGTAAATAAACTAAGTATTAAAAAGATCTGTTACCTTTGAAATAGTTTATTTTTGCTGTATTTAATCATGAATACACATAGAAGCCTATTTAATAAACGTAGTGATGATAAAACAAAAAACAAAGAAACTTATTATGCCTCTTATTTACCACAAAATATTTTGACATCTCTGACTTGCCAAATTTTTAAACCAATTTTATTTTCACTTTTATAGTTTTATCTTCAACTGTTTGTAGTTTTAACTGTCTTGAGTGTGCACAGAAATGTTTTTACCAGCTTCTAGCCAAGATTCTGACGTTTCTGTAGACACCAAACATGTCTACGTTTAACTAAAATAACTTAGAGTAATTAAAGTGGAAAACCGGGGGCTTGAGCTTAAGAGATGAATGAACCAATTGGCAAACCGAACTTTGGTCACTCCGGCCCGCGGGCCGCCAGTTGAATAGCCCTGTCTTACAATTAAACACAGACTGATGCTCCAAGTAAAACAAATGCTACAGTTTAAACCAGTGACAATAATGAAAAAGAACAAAGCTTCTTCTCTTCCTTCCATTGTTCAAACAATCCCTGTGCTACGGTGGGTCAGTATGTGCACCCCCTTCTAATAACGCACACAATGACTTCATCTGGGGTCAAAAGATCACAACCCAGACAGAAGATGACAACTTTATCTTTTAGCTGAGTTTACCATACAGACCCCAACTAACCCTTCCTATTCAGGGGCCTGGCCAGAGGGGTGGCTGGGGGGCTACCCTTAGAATCTTAAAACCTGGCCACTCCCACCAGAGCTGTCAATCACTTTCTTCATAGATTAATGTTTCAAATTGGAAGCTTCAGACCAGACAATGTTGGTAGTAACTACTCCACAGGGACACCCACACTTATGTGCGAAGATCAGAATTTTGGCGACGTGAAACTTCCATTAAGGCTACTTAACTTTGTAAGAAGTATGGATCAAATGTCATGAAGAGAGAAAAATACTTTCCAAAGACCCATCCCCAAGAATTCAGTTAAATTTTTCAAAAACAAATAGAAGGAAAATGGAACTTACCTAAATTTACTAAAAGCAGGCTACTCATCCTCACTAAGAAAGAGAATAGTGAGAGAAGCTGTCGTTCATTTACACCCCGTTTACACTGCCTCTGGCTCTGCTCCGGTGCAAAGCACTGAAGAATGTGCAGGAATTGTGATCTTGTGCGATTAATACAGTGATAAATGTGTAAGTCCAGACCAAATAAATTAATTCTATGGAAGACGGACTGGAAACAACAGCTGAAACTGTTTGTCTTTTCGAATCCATATTTCAAAATAAAACCCACATATTATGTGTATGGATATGAAGCATGTCGCAATCTGTTTCCCAAGCAGAATGATAAATTTTGACAACATGTATGTATAAATATACCCACATATTCATTAATAAAGCTAGTATTTAAACAAAAAATAGTCTGCCTTTGAATTATTTAGAAAATACAGATGTGATCTCCTTTTCTTGTTGGTGCGGTGTGATCTTTGTAGATTGACTCCGCACTCACTCTGCCATCTGGACAAAAAGCAATGGGCCTCATGCAAGAACATGTTCGTATTCTTATGCTAAATTTCTCTTACTTTTGTTCGTACGAAGGGTTCGTATGAACATGTCACGTCAGATTCAACAAACTCTTCTATCTTCAGGAAAAGTGTGTAAATGAGCTGCGTAAATTCCACCTGTCCGTATCCAGCTGCTCTTGCACGCGAGAGGTGATTAGCATAATTACCACCCCAAAAACACCATATAAGGCTGTTTCCTGCCTCAGATACAAGGAAGTGTCCATTCATTCATGAAAATTACAGCGAAAACTAAAAAGAAAAACTTTACGAGTTCAGAGATTGAAGTCCGTCTGTCAGAGATCCAGAAAAGAAAATCTGTCATTTTTAGCAGCTCAGCTGTGGAATAAAAGAGCTGCTAAAAGTATAAACAACTGTGTTAAATCATTTTCATTTATTCAGAAGACACAGCGCTGCGCAACATACACCCCCGCGCGCGCGGTCTCAAG
>NW_013952696.1:342272-345544 GCF_001266775.1 Austrofundulus limnaeus
GGTGGGGTGTCAGCTTCACACAGCCCAAAAACACCATATAAGGCTATGTTTCCTGCCTCAGATATCAGGAAGTGTCTTCATGAAAATGACAGCGAAAACTAAAAAGAAAAACTTTACGAGTTCAGAGATTGAAGTCCGTCTGTCAGAGATCCAGAAAAGAAAATCTGTCATTTTTAGCAGCTCAGCTGTGGAATAAATAGAGCTGCTAAAAGTATAAACAACTGTGTTAAATCATTTTCATTTATTCAGAAGCCGCAGCGTTGCACACCGTACCCCCCAACCCCCCGGTCTCCGTTGTGGTTCTGAAATAAGCATTTTAAAATGTTTTCAGAATAAGTCTGGCACTTTGGAGAAAACCCAGGACTCGTTGGAGGGATTATGTATCCCCACTGGCCTGTGAACGTCTTAGAGTCCCCCCAGGACGAGCTGGAAAGTGTCGCTGGGGAGAGGGAAGTCTGGGTCTCTCTGCTGCTGCTTCCGCGACCCGATCCTGGATAAGCTGGCCAGACAGACAATTTATATTGTTAGTCTAAATTATTACATTTAAAATTATAACTCTAATTCAAKCAGAATAGCCTATTGTCAACATAATTATGGAGTGTGATTTATGTTCAACTCAAAATATCTTCAAACTAATGAAATATAAAGTTATTAGTGAAGAAAATCTGTCTATATACTGTAACAGCAGACTGACTGCTCGTAAAATATACGACAGGTCTGGACCACTCGTGAATTTTGTTCATATCTGGACAAAAATCTTAGAATACGAAAACATTGGTGAATGCCACAAATTCTCCTAAATCACTCGTACGCACAACTTAAGAACAAATCTGTGCGTACGAAAGGTTCTTGCATGAGGCCAAATGATCCTAAGCATAGTGTGAAAGCAACTAAAGTTTTGTAAAACAAAGATGTGGAAAGTTATGCAGTGGCAAAGTCAATCACCTGACCTGAATCAGATCGAGCATGCCTTTTACTTACTGAAAACAAAAATGAAGGGAAAATGCCCCAAGAATATTTAAGCATTCACATCATTAAGATCATTTTTTCTTTTGTGCGTTTTTCAGCACCCATCTCGTTCCGCAGTTTTTGTGCTATTTCAACAATTCATCTATCAAAATGTTCAGCGCCTCCATGACGTTTGATGTTTGAGCTATTCATCCATTTTTGGTTATTTCACGTTTTTTGGCCACATTTTTCCCATTGAAAATGAATGGAGCTATTTTCAAAATCCTTCCCTTCAAAATGTTTACAGATCTTTACTGCACATAAAACATTTTGTTATGACTCAGCTCTTCTTAACTCTTGTGTTAATTTCAGTTTCTTTTTTTTTGTTGCTAAATTTAGCCTTTTTCTGCTATTTCTTGCCAAAATTCTACTTCTTTCAGCTATTCTTCTGGAAATTTGTGCTTTTTTCCCTTGTTTCAGCTTCTCTTTGCTCATTTGTGCTTTGCTTGCTTCTTTCAATTGTTTTCTGATAATTTCAGCTATGTGCTGCAATTTTAGCTGCTATTCAGCCGTTTTAATCTAAAATTTGATTTGTAAAAAAATAACATTTTGGAGGCTGTTCCAGCTGCTTTCTGCTGCAAACATGTGCTACTTCTTCTTCTTTATACTAAATCCAGAATTTTCAGCTACATTTTGCTTGTTTAATGCACATTTCATCTGTTTTAGTAATTTTAAAACAAATTGTCACTTTTGTGCTTTTATTCTTTCTTTCCTGCTAATTTGACATTTTTACACCCCTTTCACTATCTGGGTCCTAATTTCAAATTATGTCTGATAACTATAACTTGTTTTTATGCAAATCTTCTCTACTATTTCTTTTTTGCTCCTGCTATTCAACTGCTAAATTTATGCTTTTTTGTGTTTATTTCTGCAAATTTTTACTTTTTGTACTTCTTTCAGTAGAATTCTGCTTATAACAGCTGCTTTTTCTGTTTTGGCTACTGTCAAGCTGTTTGTTTCTAAATTTGGCTTTTGAGTTGAAAACATTTTAGTGGCCTGTAAATCTTTTTTTGTTGTTGTTGTTGTTGTTGCATAACTCACCAAACGTGTTCCTTGTACTAATATCAGCAATTTCAGCTACATTTAAGCTGTTTTACTGCACATTTGTTTTAGCTATCTTAAAATTTTTTGCCAGTTTTTGTTCTTTTGTTTATTTTCTGCTGGTTTTAAGTATTTTTACTCTCATTTCACTGTCTGTATTCTGTTTAGGCCCGAGTAGCGAAAGTGCTACAAAGTCCTATCTAGTGCCCCCTATCGTGAAATAGGCCTCCTGGTAAATCATACAGACCTGAAATTAGGTACATAGTTGAACACGCCAAAACAAGAAAAAAAAAAAGCACCCCACGACCCGACCTTGGATAAGCGGAAGAAAACGGATGGACGGACGGACTTTTTAAAATGCTGACATCAAAGGTTGATGGCCAAATGCATTCCTTCAAAGAATACTAGGCCCACATTTCTTTACATTATTGACCACTGACATGAAAACCATTGACATGTATAAAATAAAACCATTGACATGTTTGAAATAAAACCATTGACATGTATTAAAATTAAATTACTTTATAATGAAAGCCAGAACTGGAAGAAGAACCCTTCACAGAATCACCTCAGTCTGGTCCCATAACAAATCTTTCATCTTGTCCCTACACATAAACAAACATGACTACACTTGTCAAAATAAAATTTTAAAATTCTGTTGTTGCCTATTGTTATTTTGTGTAGTTCTTACCTCTCTACTGTATGGGCAAAGATAAATTATTTTATAGGTTTAATAACTTTTATGCTTAAAAGAAAAACTTATATAACGCCATGACTGTGGGCAGGGGAGCTGGCAGAACCTCAAGCCCCACATCACTAGTAGCTCCACATCACTAGTAGCTCCACATCACTATTAGCCCCACATCACTAGTAGCTCCACATCACTAGTAGCCCCACATCACTAGTACTGTAGCTCCACATCACTAGTAGCCCTACATCATAGCCCCACATCACTAGTAGCTCCACATCACTAGTAGCCCCAAATCATAGACCCACATCATTAGTAGCTCCACATCACTAGTAGCCCCACATCATAGCCCCACATCACTGGTAGCCCCACATCATAGCAGCTCCACATCACTAGTAGCCCCACATCACTAGTAGCCCCACATCACTAGTAGCCCCACATCACTAGTAGCCCCACATCATAGCCCCACATCACTAGTAGCTCCACATCACTAGTAGCCCCAAATCATAGACCCACATCATTAGTAGCTCCACAT
>NW_013952696.1:352921-356194 GCF_001266775.1 Austrofundulus limnaeus
CTTTTTGACCCTATAATTTATTTTAATACGCCAGTTATATATTTATACATTTATTTCCAATAATGATAGGTTTGGTCCTCCATATTCCAGCAGAACACCAGGATGTTTGAGCTTCAGCAGTTCGTTCATTGCGGTAGTGCTACTATGCTAGGCTAACTCCATTTTACGGAATCAAAAACCAAACAAGCCCTTTTCTTTCGGATTAAAATACTTCAACACTTTGACGTCTTTGGACGTTTCCTTGGCTAAACTCTGTCATCGGGGTCTTCTTCACGTGTACTGCTCAGACCGGGTGTCGCCATTTTCTTTGCCTTCTCCTCTTTTGATGTATTCACGTAAAACGACGTGTCGATGGTATGTTGTGCGTGTCGATGTATTTATGCAGCCGACGTAACCGATGACGTCGACTAGTCGGAACAGCACTATTTAGAACCATCAGAAATGTTGTCAAAATAAGCTAGCTGCCACATTCTCTCGTCCTGACCCCCACAGCCCCCCCCCCCCCTCCTTGAATGGAATGGCACGATTCTAAAAATCAGAATGACATCGACTGAATGACAGATGGACAAATGGGCATTGACTAATGACACGTTTAAGGCTGGACAATAATTGTGCTTTAAGTGTTTCTGTGCCATGTGACATCACATTCCATTTTCAGAACATTCCAAACTAGTGATGTCATCAATGACACAGGTGAACGAACATTCTGTTGCCATGTCATCAATGACATCACCAGCCAGAGTTTATAAATAGACCCTGTGCTAGCATCATTCTGTCAGTTTGTTTCTAGGTTTACCTGATTAAAGAACAATTTTTGCTTTACAGAGAAACTTTCCAACAGTAAATATGTTTGATTTTCCTGAAGATGTGATACATACTGCTGGAATCTACGGTTTGGCGCTGGGAATACTGGGAGCTTTATGGTTTCTTAATGCTTTAAGTGGATATTATATATCAAGCCTAGCCGATTTTGATAGCGACAGCGACGATGAAGATTAGAATAATTTGACTTAACAAGATGGTTTTATGTTGTTGCAGTAGATCTGGTATAGGAGGGGTGGGATGGGAGGGATTTTGGGTGTGTGTGTTTTGTTTTGTGTTTTTGTTAGTTTGTTCTTTTTTGTAGNCAGAGCACAGCCACAGTGAGCAGCAGCACGAAGCAGGAAGTAGTCACACTGGCTGCCCCGGAATTTAAATAGGGTGCAGCAGTAATGAGGGTCCATGTCAGAYGTCAAACTCAGGTAACAGTTTACAGAAGCCTACWTACGCTTCACAGAAACTGTACAACAGGGCATTTTAACTGAATCGCAGATGCCACAGTTAGGCAAAGCCAACAAGTCGAGTTTTCGATATTTTTGCGGGGGTAAGGTTGTCTCATTGGTATGCTGGATGGAACTCACCCTGTTAAATAGCCCTGCTGTACAGTATATCTAATTTAAGGTTGCTTAACTTGCTTGTTTAGTTTATTAAAATAGTGTTCTGGAAAAGTAGTAAAGTTAATAATTAAAACTATAATAAAATTTAACTMTTTTGTCTTTTTTATTTTTTAGTTCCTGCTTTAGTGGCCACCTATATACAGTATACCTGCACCTACACCTGCTATATTTGTGAATGTTCTTCCAGATTTATCAGAGTTTTTATACCTCACTGACTGTTTCAACCTTACCCAGTATGTGTTGGGGTCGACACAGTAATGTGGGCATGCATCAACCTGTGTGGTTAGATTTGAGCGTCAGAAAGCAGAAAGAATGTGGGAAAATAATCAAGTCAAGGCAAGTCAACTTTATTTATACAGCGCATTTAAAAGCAACTGCCATTGACCAAAATGCTTCACATATTGCATCTATTAAAACAAAACATTTCAGACAATACACAAATAATGATAAACCATAAAAACAGACCAAATAAATAGGGAAAAACAACTCTCATTCTACAAGAAAAGCTTTTGAAAATAGGTGTGTTTTAAAATGAGGTATAAAAACTCTAAGAGTTTACGCCTGTCTGATGGGAAGGGGCAGCTGGTTCCACAGTTTTAGGAGCCTGATAGTGACCATCTCATGCTATAAGGCAGTTTTGAAGGATGCCAAAAGGAAACTTTTGACAATCATTAATCTGTTCAATTGCCACAAACATTGTATATTGTTCTTAATGTCAAACAAACTGCTTACACTGAAACATCATTTGATGCATGTGAAAAGTTTTCTACAATGCTTTTGTGGATAAGGTGTAAAATTTTTGTGCTCAGATAGTATCTCCCCTTACTTCTGCCCTTCTGATCTTAGTTTCCTGCTCTACTGTTTTTTTTACCAGTTCGAGCCAGTGACTTTAAATTATTTAAAGGACATAATTGACCATTTTAAGRTCTCAGGTCCATCTGTCCTCTGATGTTTTTCCAAATCCTTGGTAACTTGCTACAGTGCAACATTTGTTTAAAAAGTCTAGTCTACTGTAGATTACACACAAATTTTAGGCCTATCTCCAGCTATTGTTTCTTTCAAACGTGTTGGAAAAATTGACTACATATGGTTGATGGACCTGTTTAGCAGCAAATAACATTCCTGGGGTTTTTCAGTCTGGATTTAAATCATGTCACAGCACAGAATCTGCATTGCTTAGGGTTTTTAACAATATTCTTTTGGTCACAGACTCTGAAAAGTGTGCAATCTTGTAACAGCAGCTTTTGATATTGTGGACCACAGTTCCACAAGGCTCAGTTCTTGGGCCTCTCATTTTTTCATTGTATTTAAATCCCTTTGGTTCCATCTTTAGAAAGCACAAATGTTTATTTTAACAAAAGAGAGAGGTCATAGTTTAGTTTTAGTCTTATTGCATTGGCGTTCTTTTCAGTTTAGAATTTATTTGAAAATCTTTTTGTTTTTAAATCTGTAAATGGTAAGGGAGAACAGCGCCAAAGACCCTGAGAGCGGGGGCAAGATGGCGGAGGAGTGAGACGTGTGTCGCGTGGCTCCCGCTCTGACTTGTTCAGTTTGTGGTTCTATACTAAATGTTCTTGCTATTTTGAACATTTGGTCCGTCCAGACTCGACCCCTGAGTGATTCTTGCCTGGAAGAGTAGAAAAATGGCGACAAATACGAGGAAAGCCAAACATTTTAGCTCGACGGCTACTAGGCCTGACGTCGCTTTGGAGCAGACTGCAGCTAGGACCGGAGCTTCAACGCCCTCCTCTCCCTCCCGCAGCAAAACGGACGCACTCTCCTTGAAGTCTGACATTCTTGCCGCTATAAAAACCTATCTCTCAGTTGTGATCAAATC
>NW_013952696.1:356440-361273 GCF_001266775.1 Austrofundulus limnaeus
ATACTGAAACACTATATTTTGTGATAATACATATTCTCTTCCTTTTTTTGTCTACTATAGAAACTGAAAAGTTAAACAGTAATCTAAACTGATTTGCAAAATGTTCACAAAAATAAAATAAATAAATAAATTTCACACTAAATGAAAAAAATCTAGAATACATCTTCTGGAATGCAATTTTTCTTTAATATTCAGTAATAATAAACAACATTTTTACAATTGATAGTGATAGTTTTCCAGTTTTATTAGAAGAATTACTAGAATAAATTGTTTTCCTTCTTCATACTGTACTCAGAAAACATTAAAGCATCAAGACGTATTTATACTTTGTAAAGAGGTTATGCTATGCATTCTTAAAAAAACAAAAATTAACAAATTAATGTTTTATTGTTTCATATACTGTGTGCTGTTTTACTAAAAAGCTTCCTTAAACATTTCGTAACTACAACTCCTACATCGTCAAGTTTTTTTTTTCTACATTTATATGTGCAGATTCAGGCCCATATGTCTAACATTGACACTAATGAAAATATTTTCTTTTCTTTCCAGCATCAAACACATCCAACTATTTATTAGTGTTTTCCGGAAGCCTGAACATTTTACTGCTGGTCACATTTGTCTTGTATATCTGGCACCAAAGGAGAAGGGACAGGAGACAATCGGTGAGTTGCACATTGACATGTGTGAGACAAAAACAAAGTTAGCATGACTGCAGGAAATTTTGTGACTAATTAATTGAATTCACTATCCAGTCTTGTATTTTACACTTTGTGCATACATATTCTTAAACAGAGAAAGAGAGATGGTCTTTATCAATGTGTCCCACTATGTAACCTAAACAAAATTTGTTTTACATTCCAAT
Organism: Austrofundulus limnaeus; assembly: GCF_001266775.1. NCBI lineage: Eukaryota > Metazoa > Chordata > Actinopteri > Cyprinodontiformes > Rivulidae > Austrofundulus > Austrofundulus limnaeus. Next base: position 357,303 of record NW_013952696.1, read on the forward strand.
GTCTGACGTAAAAGTCTAAATATGGGGAGGCACAAAAATCCAGATGTGGACGTGGCAAATTTTGGCCATTTTCACAAGTCACACCAAACACCATTTTTTCTTCAAATTTGAGCGTATTGAATTCAAATTCTTCTTGACAAGATGGTGGCACAAAGTTGTCAATAGTTGTTCAAAAATCTGAACAGTGTGGTTGTAGGATTTTCTACATAAACACATTGTTTGCGATAATGTCACTGTAAATTGTCCAAACCTTTGCAAAGGTGTGCGTACGTGGTAGATAGGCATCCAGTCAGAATATAGCTATATGCAATATTGTGAATTGATCATTATGTCATCTAGTGGCAGTAGAGAAAATACCTATATGTGTTTAAAAATGTAATTCACACAAACCTTTCATTCCAGCAGCTTCAAAATTGATGTATAAAGTTTAGACCCTTTGACCCCAGATTTATGCTACATGCGTCTCCGCTCCGCTGCGGTGCGCAGGTCGCAGCTGTGCGTTTCAAGTCCAGTTTACACCACCTCCGCTCCGGTCCGACAGACGTGCAGGAAGGAGATCGCGRGATAAATTCAGTGATAAGTGTGGAAGTCACAGCAAAAAATAATTTGTTCTGTGAAAGACGAACTCCAAACACAGCTGAAAACATTAATATAAAGGCTTTCGGTATCTATGTTGAAACTGTATCGCTGTCGGCTTTCTGAAACTTCTGATTTCAAAATAAAATCCACGTGTATTGTGTGTACACATATGCTTCATGCTACATGTTTCCATCTGCTTCCCAAACAGAACGATACATTCTGACAGCATTTGTGTAGAAATATATCCGTATATTTGTTAATACAGCTGCAATTTTGACATTATTCTGACAAATTATCCAGTCTAAAAGTGTCTTATTTTGAAAATACGGGTGTGTTTGTTTCTTTTCCTGTTGGTGCAACGTAATCTTTAAAAATTGACTCCGGCGCAGCTCCGGCATCTGGCAAAAATAGGATCTGTTCTAATTTTGATGGATCGCAGTCCGCTTACCACCACCATGTGCAGCCGTGTGTAAACACTCTCATTGATCATTAATGGGTGCATATTTGCTGCGGAGGTCGGACCGGAGTGGATTGGAGCCGGAACGCATGTAGTGTAAATTAGGGGTGAGATTCTGTTTACATGAAGCTGGTTTTCAGTGAAACCATTACCACTTTAGTTGGAATCTAGCTGCTCGTTTACAATATCACCGACAATCTGAGTCTCGACACTCTTTGAAACCAGATCTCAGATAGAAACTTTTTGGTAACACCCACAGTGGAGGTGCGAAGTACTCCACAGATGTGAACGTATGCATGCACACACAGATGACTACAGGCTAAAGTTTCTTCTAKACTAACAATAATTACAATAAATCACAGAAAGTGTAGTGTTTTATGTGCTACTTAACCTTAGCAGTTTGTAGGAGCAAAAACAAAAACCTAGATCCAAAGGAATGGTTTGAACATAGCTGTAATCAGGGCATGAGTGAGACCGACACCAAGGGTGCCAGATAAAAACAAAAACAAAAAAGTTGCCCTTACATTTTCACCAAACACAATGCACACTTTATCTTAAAACACCCTCACTCAACCCATGACAGTTATGTGTCAGACTAACAATTTTTAATGGACAGTACAACAGTTTACCATGTTCCATCTGGCAACCCTACCTGGCACATTACTGCAGTGGTTTTATGTACAGATGATTTTTTTTTTTGTTTATTCACCCCAATAAACATTGAAAAAACACTATCATTTCCAGAGATTGGTCTCGTGTAAACAGGGCCTGAGTGACTTTAGACTTTTCCATGTTGGTACATAGCTGGCTATTTTCATAATTTTCTAGTGGGCTGCGCTTCATGAAACGTTGCAGCTACTTTGAACTTTTGAAAATTGGAGGCGCAAAAATCCAGATTAAATTCAATCAAATTTGGTAGGGTCATTTGATTTTGTGCYTATGTGCACTGGTTCAGGTCCTACAAGAAAATCTCTTTGTAGCATGATGATGTAAAACCTACAATTTTTTTTGCATGTCATGCCATATGCTATTTTATCTTCAAACTAGAGTGTATCAATTTCAAATTTAGACCAATGTTTCTTGGACCGATGGTGCACAAATGTTATCTACAGTTCGTCAAAACTTTCAACGGTGTGGGTGTTGTGGAAATATTTATTTGACAAAGGCAGACACACATGAATAAAGGATAAAAGTACCCCGTGAAGCGGTCGTTGTGGTTTTTATTATTATTTGCACATGCAAAGACACAGTGTGTAACACAAGCGGTGTTAAAACAGAGTATGTCAGCCACAGCATGCGTCACACAGAGAGTGTGTGAATGGGATTTTTTTTTTTTTTTTGAATATGCCTATTTCAACATAAAACACAGGGCTGGGTAAAACGTGTGTAAATTCTTCGAACTTTAAAAAATATACATAGTAGAGATAGACACACCCTGTGGCACCGGCYAATGGCAGTCTGACTTCTGTGGCTACAATGTAGCTTATCATAAGTGTGCAAATGMATGGGTGAATTTGACTGACTGTTGTATAAAGCTCTTTTGAGTCCTTACACTTGATAAATTACTATACAAGTTAAGGCCATTTACCGTTTACATGTAAAGGTTCAGTTTTAGTTGTTATGCTGCTCCACACCTACAGTATGGGCAATTTTAATTTTAAAATCAAAGCAACAAACATCATAGTTRTAATATAGAATGAAGCCTGTGTTGAATAGTAGCACCACTGAGAATCTTCTGTTTCTAAAAGTTACTTATTCTTCCAGTCTTGCAATGTAAGTATTTGAGATGATTAACTCAATTGCAGGGAGCTAAAACTGTAGGGGGTGGTTATTGTTTAACCGGCTCTGGGACTGTACATGGTTAAAACAAATTAAATAAGAGTCAAGTAAAATAATTTAAAAAAGTAAAACTTTAACAGACAAGAGGGGTTGTAGAATAGACKGAAGAACTGAAGGAAAGAGATTGTCACTTACAATTTTTGCAAAACTAAAAAAAATAGTTTTAGCTTTGTCTTCGATTTATGGGAAATTTCAGTGTTAGTTTCAAAACCGAAATCTTTTTTTTTTCATGAATGTTGCACTTTTATGTTGGTTTGTGCTCCTGTGTTTGTCAAGAGACGTACAGTGGAAAAGTGCAGATTATACAGTCTTGAATGTACAAAAAGTAGAGTGTATTTAACTCAAAAGGACTCCAGATTCAATATTTGTTTATAAATGTTAATGGAGAAGTAGAAAGCCAGAAGGAGCTGAACCATGACTTCTTTGATACCAGAAGAACCCTGGTAATGTATGAGGAAGTCAGGTGGGGTAAAGGGGTGAGTGAGGGAGGCGTAGGTGAGGTGGAGTTTGAGAAGTGAAGTGGTCTGCAACTTGAACAAACTTAGGTTGTTGGTGAATTGGCAGTGATTCAGAATGATGGTGTTTTGTCACCTTGTAAGTTGTAATCTGCTCTTAGATTTTCCAAGCTGAAACTGAGTCGTCAGCAGCTATTTGTCTTTTCGGCTTGGTGGACTATCCACTCTTAGCTGCTTTTATCCCTTTTTGCTTAGCATGTATGAAGAATTTTATTGGTCATTTACTTACTGATTCTTTTTTTTTGTCATTTACTTACTGATTCTAAAAGCACAACACCATTTTATAGTTTTCCTAGGTAATTACTGGTTTATATAAACTATTGGATGACTATTTTTATGTTTTAATTAAAAGAGTTTTAGTTACATGCCTGGAGCACCACGACAACACATAGAAACCGTTGAATTAAACATTAGGAAAGTTTATGCTGTCTGAGTATCTGATTTCAGCCGCAGGAATGTGGTTGACGGGCCAGATACTGAAGAAATATGATCACGCTAAAATTGAAATGTTGGATTTACTTAACCATGTTATGTTACCTGGTTCCACTGAACTGAGTTGAGTAAATTCAAAGCAATATACC
>NW_013952696.1:361798-364802 GCF_001266775.1 Austrofundulus limnaeus
GGTATATTGCTTTGAATTTACTCAACTCAGTTCAGTGGAACCAGGTAACATAACATGGTTAAGTAAATCCAACAGGATTCGTCTGAGCGCTGCTAACTCTGCAACCTGAAGCATTAAAGCTCTGTTCAGAACCAGTACTGGTTTGGTTGTATGGTCTATTCTCTTCCCATTTTAATCAATTCAACATTCATCTGGTTTATGCCTGTTTAGACATGATTTCAGTAAAAGAACACTAATTTTCTTACATGTAGACAGTCTCAAATTCCTCCTATTTGTTCCCCAAATGTCTCAGTACAGGAGAAAGTTTTTATACAAGTGCGGCTCAAAAAAATTTGATTATTGTGAAAAAGGTCAATTTTGTGTCCGTCAGTTCAGAAAGTAAAAGACATACGTATATTACATACATTCATTACACATAGTAACATTTTGCATTTTTGAAGATTTTGGCTTACAAATAATCAATCAATCAATCAGTCTTTATTATTCAGACACATACAAGGTCAATAACAAACAAAATAACAAGAGACAGTAAAAAGATTATAATGAAAACATTAGCCAGCTTTTAGCACTTTGGGCTGTCTGAGGAGGTGCCAAGTCCCAATTAACCCTAGACATGGGCCATAAATGTCCCATTCCACTCCTGAACCAGAGACAACATCAAACCTTGGCTAACGAGACAAACTAGACTGTTACTCTGTGTCCCAAAGTCCTCCTTTCAGATTGAAGTGGACAWATGCAAAATCAACTTTTTTATCCACTTTAGTCTCTCCCATTTTTGCATTATCTTTTTATTCTTTTTGGATCGTATTTTTTAACCTGTTCAGTTTTATCTATTTTCTATGACGTTTTCTAAACCATTACATCACATAATTTGTGATGGAACTGCAAAYTAAGGTCTGGACTTACTAACTAAACAATTTTGTCGTCRTCATTCTCCTCTGGCTCTGGGTCAGATTCTGGCTCCAACATGGATGGATGGGTAACTCTTCCATTTTTAATATTTTAGTAAACAAAAAGTTTCTGTGCTGCTATGCTATTATCTTTGCTGTCAAACTACAAAATTGGCTGKACAGGCTAGAATGAACCACTCTGCAAGCAGGACGGATGCGAGGTGTGTTGTGCCTCATTAGCATTTGAAGTGATGCATCTCTGAAATGGGGTTACAATGAGGAAAGCTTGTTTTATACTTTGAGTTGCACTRTTTTGGTTCCACGCTACTGGGTTCATTTCTGAATGTACAGTACATGTGAGCGGGTCCTGGCCGGCTTCTCCTGTGATTTTATGAATGACCCGAGGGAGCTTAAAGTCGGACTGGTCTGTGGTGCGATTTCACTAAACTGTCTTGTGAAAGAGGCTAAGGTTATGTTCACACTGCAAACAAATGTGACCCAAAATCCGAATTTTTTATTTTTTTAATTTTTTTGCCCCATGCGACTCATATCCTTTTTTTTAATGACAGTATAAACGCGACAAATCAGTTTTTTTTTTCAAATCCAACCCAGGCCGTTTCAGTATGTGGTACTAAACCTGATACATATCTGATGTTTTTCAAAGCGACAGCTGTGTGGACGCTCATGTCGCATTCCATTCAACTTTTTTCATCGGTGAGGTGGGGGTGAAGGATCAATAAGACACTAAGCTCGAGTCACGCTGTTTAAATTTGTAGTTCCAAGCATTTACAGTTTCAAAACAGAAGTCCAGTTGCTTTGTCTTTTTACTTTTAATTTATTTTCCTTGTAGATAGTAACATCCAGCCTCTGTCGTGGACCGTATTGATCCTAAAGTTACTCAGTCGATACTTTATTTCCAGCTTGTTGCTTCGTTCCAAAAATAAAATGCTGCACAGGAGCATCCTGGTCAGAGGCAGGTTCCAATATACAGGTTCTGGTCCTAAAATTAGAATATCATGAAAAAGTTGCTTATTTCTGTAATTCCATTCAAAAGGTGAAACTTGGGTATTATACTCATTCAATACTCACAGACTGATATATTTCAAATGTTATTTATTTTAATTTTGGTGAGTTTTTTCCCCCTCTCTCCAAGAAGGACACTTTTGCTAGGCCCATCAGAGGTCTGAGGTCCAAGACAGTTTCCTTGATTATTTCAGTCGAGGTGACCCCTACACAACTGATAACTAATGAAAATCCCAAATTCAGTATTACTTAAGACCAATACAACAAAATATTTTTAGAAATGCTGGCCAACATAAAAGTATGAACATGAAAAGTATGGGCATGTACAGCACTGAATAGTTGGGGCTCCTTTTGCCTAGATTACTGCAGCAATGCGGCGTGGCATGGAGTCGATCAGTCTGTGGCACTGCTCAGGTGTTATGAGAGTCCAGGTTGTTCTGATAATGGTCTTCAATTCTTTTGAATTGTTGGGTGTGGCTTATCACATCTTCCCCTTCACAATACCCTACTGTATAGATTTTCTTTGGGGTTAAGGTCAGGCGAGTTTGTTGGCCAATTAAGAACAGGGATACCATGGTCCTTCAACCAGGTACTGGTAGCTTTGGCACTGTGTGCAGGTGCCAAGTCCTGTTGGAAAATGAAATCTGCATCTCCATGAATTTGGTCAGCAGCAGGAAGCATGAAGTGCTCTAAAACTTCCTGCACTCTAAAAATGAAATGTTGGATTTACTTAACCACGTTATGTTACCTGGTTCCACTCAACTGAGTTGAGTAAATTCAAAGCAACATACTCATGTACAGTGTGGTGGATGGCTGCATTAACCTTGGACATCAGAAAACACAATGGACCAACACCAGCAGATGACATGGCACCCCAAACCATCACTGACTGTGGAAACTTTACACTGGACCTCAAGAAACGTGAATTCTGCCTCTCCTGTCTTCCTGCAGACTCTGGGACTTTGATTTCCAAAGGAAATGCAAAAGTTACTTTCATCAAAGAACATAACTTTGGACCACTCAGCAGCAGTACAATCCTTTTTGTTTTTAGCCCAGGTGAGACGCCTCTGATACTATCTCTTGTTCAAGAG
>NW_013952696.1:365897-367904 GCF_001266775.1 Austrofundulus limnaeus
GGCTCTGACTGAACAACAACTTCAGATTCGATGTACTATAGCATCCATGCTAACTCTGTAAACAAACAGCCAGCTGAATGTAATGTCACGTCTGTTTCTGCGCATGTTGGTCTCATCAGTGCCATGTAGAGTTCATACTGGAATCTGATGCAGGTCGCATTTAAAATGTAATGTGAACTTTTATGCCAAAAAAATGTGATTAAAAAATCCGAATTGAACATTAAGACCTGCAGTGTGAACTTAGCCTAAGGTGATGAAGCAAACAGCACAAAATTTGCTTTAAGAAACAACATATATACATCTACATGGCTAACACGAAGGACACATTTCAGTTAGGCCTAAGGTCATTTTCATATGAGAGTTCCAACTTTTGAGGATAATGGATTGCAGGTTCAAGAAAAAATTCAAAAGAAGATGCTAAGCCTGTCTAAAGCCCCTTACAACAGTTCTCTGATATGACCACCAAAACAAGGCCCTTCATAAATTGAGTTGTACTACTCAACATAAAGCATCCAAAAGCCATAACAGATGTGGACATAGAGCACTACACAGAATTTGTTGAACATTCTGCTTTCCAAAAACAACAGCTGGTTTGCCTGACAGAACGTTTGCCATCACTCCATCACTTACCAGRGCTGGCTTTCCCATATTTCAACTATTTTGGCTCCTGCTTCCCAATTCCTTACAAAAATCATTCTGATAGAAAGCATTCCAGGTCCAGCTTCAAAGTGTTTTATGATGTGTAAAACACATTTTAATTGGACCTAACTTCATTCTCAGGTTTGAGGAATATAACTTAGGAATACAAGAAGTTCCAAAGTTGGGAGTCATAAAACACAAAGGACATTGCTCTTGATAAAAAGCCGTTGGTCATGTAAGATCATAAGGTCATGCTGATTCTTCTTGTCCATTAACACTTAGCCTGGCAATTTTCACAAATAATAGACAAAGGTCAAGTGTGTGTGTGTAGCTGTCCAACAAAACCATTTRCTGGATATGACAACACAGCATTCTGGACATGTTTGCTGAAAGCGGATTGATTCACAGCAGATAATGAAATTTTTTTGTTAAATAAATATTTCCATAACAGACACCCAGATAATAAAGAACTAAAGTAGTCTTGCTTAGATGTGATAAATACACATATCAGGTTTTTATTTTATTCATTTTATTTTTTTGGCATAATTTTTAGGTAAGAGGATCCTAATTTTAGTGATATTACGCAAGTGGAAGAAAGCAGTCCTGGTAAAAAAAATTTTAATTCGAGAGTTAAAGACATTTCCTGATTTAAAAAAAATCCTATCACGATTGAGCAAATTGTCAAGAGGAAGCAAACCAGYAAGGAATCAGACTCAGGAGACTTGGGTAAAAAAATAGAATGAATATTTATTTTCAAGGGAGGAGGTTTTGGATCCGGGTTGAAAGATGGTTGAAATGTTTGTTTGTCTGTTTTGCTTAAAGATACGAGGAGGTCCKCAAACATGGAAGAGAGGGGCAAATCCAGGAGTACATGAGGTTCCAGTGGAGTATTTACAGGTGAGTGGTTCTTTGGGTCTTTGTGGTGAAATGGCAGGATTGGCAGGCAGGCAGGCAGGTAGGCTTACACACTGATGAATCCACAAGGGGTAAAATCCACAAGGGGTCCAGACTGAGGAGAGGTTCACAAGGAAAAAACTAGAGGTTAAAATAATTCTCAAAAACCAAAATGGCACAATAAACATACATGTGACAAATTTTCAAGTGGATATCATCAACTTGTGTTTACTACGCATGTTGGAGATTATAAATATACAAAGCTTTGAAAAAAATATCAATAGGGTGCACAGGGGAGAAGTTCCTGCGATTCAGTTTAGGCAAATTTTAGCATTTTTTGTGTTTACTCCAGCTATTATGCATCAAACATGATATAATCATAGGAATCTTTTTTTCAACAAATTACCCATGAAAAGACAAAAATAAAATGGGGTGAATGGTGTCTGTCAGATGTATAGTTTAGGACCTATGTTG
>NW_013952696.1:368719-371242 GCF_001266775.1 Austrofundulus limnaeus
TGTCCAAGATTTACCTTCAGGGTGGATATAGCTCGCTAGCAGCCTCTCACCAAGGACCTATCCACGTCGTCATTTACCCAGAAAGCTTTGCATTTAAATAAAATGGCCCCGTCTGTGTAATATATTTTAAAACTTTTAGTTTAAAAATTATAAAAACTAAACAGCCCACAGTATTTTTACAGTCTTTATTTTACAGCTAAAATATGTTTATTAAATAAAGTCTAATGTTACAACTAATCATGGATCCCTTTAATGAAAGGAGCCAGACTAAAAAAATCAAAACAAACCCATCGGAGATATAGCAAAAGCAGTACGTATGGCCAAATCAATTGTTTGGAACATTCTTAAAAAGAAAGAATGCACCGGTGAGCTCAATAACACCAAACAAATGAGACTGAAAAAAAAAATGAGACAATGAAAAATAGTTGTGGTGGATGACTGAAGAATCCTTTCCCTGGTGAAGAAAACTCCCTCCACTACAGTTGGCCAGATCAAGAACACTTTCCAGGAGGTAGATGTATGTGCTACCAATGGAACTGGTTCCTTTGTGTTTATTGACAATGTGACTGCTGGTAAAAGCAGCAGGATGGATTCTGAAGTGTTTCCGGCCGTGTTATCTGCTCAAATTCAGCCAAATGCTTTAAAACTCATTGGACAACCAAATGGTTTGAGCATGCATTTTACTTTTCAAAGACAAAACGGAAAGAGGAAATGCCACAAGAACAAAATTGCTGTAGAAGCCTTGCAGAGCATTACTAGGAATGAAACTAGCATTTGGTGATGTTCATGCCAGTCAGACTTCAGGTTGAGATTGACGGCAAAGAATTAAAATGTTAAAGTTTGATTTGTGATTGTAAAAGCAGCAGGATGCAGAATTAAATTAGCTAAAAAAGCTGAAAGTCTGTAGTTAAAGCACTTTTTTATTTCATTCAAAATCCATTGCAGTGGGTTTTTTACAGCCAAGAAGATSAGAATTGTGTGGATGACCCGATATTTAAGTCTGTTTAGTACAAAAAACTAGAAACCAAAATGTTACATAAAGATTCAAGCTGAAATGGTAAGCAAAGAGTGTTCTTTAACTGGGTATGGCTGGTTTGAGTGTTGAATAATGACTCAGAGATGTTTTGTGTCTTTTTTATGTTGATGTTTTAAAAGCGGTGTGTCAAAGCAGGTCAATGTTTGTTGGAGATTCCTGGTTTAACACACTGACATTTCACTTTTCTCCTTTTTTTGTTCTCATCATGCAGCTACCTGAGTGCATCCACCTAAACCCTCCTTCAGCCATGAAAGATATCCCGGACCAGTGTTTGACTGTTTTGACTGGAACTGTCCAATGAGGACTAAAGTCATATTAAAACACTGTGAAAAGATGCTTCTTCTTTTCTGGAAATGAGAGTTAAATGTTTGCTGCTTCTTAACTGTACAGCATAACCAGTTTTTAGAAATGGAGTATATCAGAACTTCAGCGCCTCGTCCCAGGGAATTGAAGTGCAAGGAATTCCACACCACACTGTCCAACAGGAACAGGTCTGATAAACGGGTCTTCAGGGACAAATTCTTCCACTGTCAGCTTTGACCTAATAGCTTTACTAATATGAATTGGACTCAATCAGGTGAGATGTACAGTATGTGTGAACTCTATTAAAGGACAGATGATCAAAAAGGAGCCAGTAAGTGAATGAAATGTTTGAGAACAAATTCAGATGAACTGGGATTCACCTGAACATGTTGYCAACTGATTCACCAAAAACATATTGTGATGAAAACACGCTCTGTTTGTAGATTAACTGAGRTTACACTTAAATAGGAATGTAATTAGAATACCTTTGAAACACATCATCTGGTAGACCAGAGCAGAAATGTGTTCAAATGGGGAAAGAAAGGTGTAAATCTGTGTGTATTTTTTTATTAATATTAATACACTTCTAAAAAAATTTCCTATTAAAAGTCAATTGATGCACTCCTTGTTATGTCTAAAATTTTAACTCTTGCTTAAATGTGAATAGTGCAAAAACATGCACTATTAATATAAAAATTATCTCAGTTTTTAATATTTCATAAAATGTATTTTTCCATCCATCAAGTTTGAATGTAAAGAACATGCAGCTTAATTAGTTAGCATTTGAAAGAAATAAAATGTTTTTAAATCAGTCAGGTTATAGATTATAGTTTCCCAATCAGACACAACCCTTAAAATACAAATGGCCCTGTAGCTACTGTAATAAATCTTTTTTTTTACCAAAAAAAATGTCCGTCAGCTGGCAGCTTCTGGGGTGACGAAACTAACCGAACAAATRYCCTCTAAATCATCTGGTGAGTTAATTATCTGCTGTGCGCAACATTCGCTTGCTTTTTAGTAAATAAATCAAAGGCATTTTCTTTTATTTTARCTTTATTCACKCGCCGAGGACARGCTCCTCCCATACACCGCTGCAGCTGCTTCTCGTTCTGGTCTGAACATAGTGCGTCCAACGAGAGGCGTTTTGTGCTTTTTTGCCGCTCAAAATGCGTTTGGTGTGAACG
>NW_013952696.1:372130-377125 GCF_001266775.1 Austrofundulus limnaeus
CCTGATGCTGAAATCCCGTTTGGTGTGAACGCACCATAAGTGGTTCATTTGAGTTCAGATTGAGTTTGACCCCCAAATTCCTCACTGTCAGTTTGATTTACTGGGCCAAGGAGCCTAATCCCAGATTTACACTGCGTGCAACTCCATTACTGTATGCTATGCTGTGCACTTTGCCACCATTTTTTCCACTTAGATTTATACTGCCTAGATGTGCTCTGTGAAGTTTGCCCTGGAAAATGTGAAATTGCACAATAAAGCCAATCCTGGAATCACACCAGAACAATAAATTCTGTAGAAGATCGATTCGGAGTTTAATAACATTTTTAACTACATGGATAGACTTGAAACAACGAAACGGCATCACCAATTGGCTATGTGAAACTTTTGATTTCAGAAWAAAWTWWRKWMMTTTTTTGTATTATGTGTATGTWTGCATGGCCATAAATTATCAATTTTGACAGTATAAGTTACCTACTTAATGTAGCTGTCCTTGGTCTTTTTATTTTTAAAATATGGAWGTTGTGATCGTTTATTTTTCTGTTGGTGCTGAGTAYTCTTTGTAGATTTGCTCCGCACTAGCTCCTGGTTAAAGTAGGAGAGTCGAATTATGGCAGTTGGCTGTGTGCATGCCACCACCCTGTGCTGATATTCTAACTGCTGTCATTGGGTGCGTTTTTATTGTGGCGTTCAGCAGTGGACGCAGTGCAAATTAAGGACAAATACTCAGAAGCAGGGAGCTGATTTTTAAGTTAAATGACATGTAACACCCCACCCCCCTAAATTTATTGATCAATCTGGGTCCAGATAAAAGTACATTTTGGTCTGGATTTGGACTGTGGAATGTTATTTGAYGACCCTTGCTTTATACACTCAACATATACATAGAAGCAACTGCCAAGCTCATTCAATCTGTGACAAATTCACTCCAAGTGAGTAAAATGTAAACAAAAATGATTGTCATATAGATGAACTTTAAATAAATGGTAAATTGCTTAAACTTATGTAGCTGCTTATCAACTCCAAATGGACCCCAAAGCGCTTTACACTTCACCCATTCACACACACATTCACACACTGATGGTGGTAAGCTACAGCCACAGCTGCCCTGGGGCACACTGACAGAGGCGGGGCTGCTTTGCTTGTATATGTTTTGTACTTACAGTATTTGTTGTGAAGAAATATATTACTGTGTCAGTGTACAAYACATTTCCGACATGCAGCTACTTTTAATTTATATGTTTGATGCAACGTTTAAATATACAGTCTGTATTATCAGTTAACATCACTCGAGCTTGTGCAGTTTATATTTTTGAATGYTGTAATCTGTGTTCATCCTCTCATGTTGTACAGCCAGCCTGCTTTGTTTATACATATATGTGACTTTTGTTAAAACTGACATTTTCCCTTAAAATAATCAAATATTTATCTTTTGCTGGCAAGCCAATCTTAGTGGCCCTAGTGGAGCTTTGAGAACACAATAACTTTTGACTGTAAGAAATATAATCAGGAACAAGGTTTCTGGCATGGTTATGGCTTCTGGCATCCCACCATTGCATCTATTGATTTCTTGAGAGCTCCCAAACCCTCCCATGGACGATTTGGCGGATACCGCCATCTTTGCCTTGTGCAAACCATCATGGTCCAGTTTGGGGGCATCCMGTGCCGGTGTGTGAATTAAATGGTGAAAATGATTGGTGTACTGTGTTTTACTTATGMATATYTGCAACAATGATCACAGATAKYTGAAAACAAGTTTCAATATATAGAATAATGAAAACACAAGATTGTCACCACTCAGTCTAGTAGATCTTGAGCTAAATATGTTGACGTGGTTTACAGTGATCTGTGCCATGTTTCATATTTCCCAACTACTGATCATTTTGACCACTTAATATTACAAATATAGGTATGGACTATCTAAAAACTTTGACCATATAATGGTGTACAGTTTATTTATTTGCAATAATATATACAACACAAAAAGCTACAAATCACATTAACAAATGCATTTACTACTGTTAAAACAAAAACATGTATTTTGAATTAATAGTTAAGCCAAATTTGATGTGTGGCCAAGCAGGATGTTTTATACTCAGAATTTAATAAATCACAGGTCAGCCTGCTTCAAGATTATGTGTGGATTATATGTTTATCACCCAGCCCCACTGCTCATAATGCTGTTAATATGATCACTATATACTGGGATTTTCTCTGGCAATTGATTTAATATAGTGCCATACAATAGTAATTACTACATTATATTGAGAGTGAAAATATTGCATCTATTTTGCATCTCCAGGTTGCCATTTTAGGCACTAATTCCAACATTTGAGTAGGTAAAAGTTKTGCACYAGTTTGWCCTTTTTCTGATTAGAAGTTGTTACCTCACGAACCAAAATGAACATTATAAAATGRGCAACAATCCCAACTTTAAACTTTTATAACCTGTCCCGTCATTTACTTTTCTTTTGCTTGCCCCCAAACAATCCCACAAACCATTGRGRGCCYCTTCCGGTAGGCAGTGCTAAACAGTATCTGCGAAATAAGTCCATTGTCTGAGTAACTTGTCTTGCAATTCCCCGTTTGACAACAGATTGCTTTTTTTATGTAGGTCTCCCTGCTCTCTGAATCTGATGTCTGGCTACTGACCAAATGTGTCACATCGAGCAGCGTTGGAAAGTTTAGTGTGAGGTAAAGATGTACCAGAGATTCATGGTCTGGGCTCAAACTTAAGATCTTAATTTCTAGTCACTCTTGCTAGCTTTTGCCTCAGAAAAGTGTGTGCACAACCACATGTGGGTAGGAAAAGTAGGCTAATTGTATGTAGCAGTGTACAATGCATGAAAAGCTCAAGTCCATTATGGCGCAATAAACAGTTTTGAGGAGTTACTGCACAAGTTCTATGTTTGTCATGCTATGTAAGTATATTGTCATGRTATCTGTACTATAAATACAGTATATTGCAAAAAGTATTTGCTCACAATCCTCGACTCACATATGAGCTTAAGTGGCATCCCATTCCTAATCCATAGGGTTCAATATGAAGTTGGTCCACACTTTGCAGCTAGAACAACTTCAACTCTTCTGAAGGCTGTCCACAAGGTTTGAGAGTGTGTTTATGGGGATTTTTGACCATTCTTCAAGAAGCTCATTTGTGAGCTCACATACTGATGTTGGACAGAAGGCCTGGCTCTCAGTCTCTGCTCTAATTCATCCCAAACGTGTTCTATCAGGTTGAGGTCAGGACTCTGTGTAGGCCAGTCAAGTTCGTCCTCACCAGACTCCTGACATCCATGTCTTTATGGAACTTGCTTTGTGCACTGGTGCACAGTCATTTGGATAGGTGAGCAAATACTTTTAACAATATAGTGTATGTTATTTTTAGTACCTTATGATACCCTTTTGAAACTCATTTATAATGACATTAGTCTATACAAAACAGTTTTGTTCTTTCACACAGAAAAATGTTACTATTACCAGTGTAAATAAGCTTAGTCTGACTTTGTTTTTGTTGTCAAAACTCTGCCTTTTTTGTATTGCCTGTATATTTATCATTTTGAAAAAAATGTATTTTTATTAAATTCAAAATCACACAAACATTATGTGTTGCTTTCATTTCTTCAGTCTTCCATAAAGCTTGATATTTCATTACACTCCCGTCTTTGTGTGCTTGCTTTGTCTCTCCTGCCTATAGGTACACTGTTAGCTGACTGAAACAACTTCATAAACATTGGATCATTGCTAAAAAAAATCCACAGTAGATTCCACTAATTTGTCACAGAAGTCCACGTGCAMGGAAAATTTTAAGTTAAWTGGCCTAAAATMACTAATTTTTGGTTATGGTCACATCCATGTGAATCCATTTGTGAAGACATGCCATTTTACTTTGCACATGGCTGCAGTTTTTCATCTACACTGGATAGTAAAATAATATGTGGCTCAGTCAGGGGCYGCTGTGGATGAGTGGTAAGGGTAGTTGTTCCTCTAATCCAAGAGTTGGTGGTTCAATTTCCTGCTATTCTGACATATGTTGAAGTGTCCCTGGGTAAGACCCACTGATCCCCCCTCTGCCTCTAATGTGTGTCCCATCAGTGTATGAATGTGATTTAAAGCACTGATTAGTCTCTACAGAATTATTTACCTYTATTTGCTTTGTAGTAGGATCTAGTTGAGCTGTGTGAATGCGTAAATGAGGGCACAGATTGTAGTGRAAAGCACTTTGAGTATCTTGGTTGGATAGAAAGGCKGTATAAAAGTACACTCCATTTACAATAAATAACGTGGCCATGCAATAATTATGTCATGTCCACACAATAACCATTTAAGTCATTTCCATTATTTATATAGACAAGTTTGAATTAATTTCATTTTATTTTATTTTGGAATGGATGACATACTTCAGTTWCTTACATTAGGTATGAAGTAATTSTTAGCATATGTTGCAGCTWARAGACAAAGGTGACGACTGAAGTTATATCAAAAATTTTTTAAAAAAAATGTAATCTCAACGCTCAAAACAAGATCCTCTCTCACACACCGAGCCTTGGCTGAGAGAAAAAAAAGTTAGAATAATGTGCAGGAACATAGTAAAAAATCTGTTTTCCAACATACAGCTTGGTTGTTCATGACCCAGGTGACCTAACGGTTCAAGGACGACAGGACGACGAGTTTTGAGTGGAAAAGGGCGTACGCAAGGTTTTTGTGCATWCGCATCYTTGATACATGAGGCCTCTGGTCTCCAACCAAGGGTCAGTTGAGCTTTGTTCAAAGGTGACTCCAAGGATGGAAGCTGCGGAAGCAGGTCAGAATTCTGCTGYTGAGGAAAGAAGGGCTGCGCTCATTCAACAACCCTTTACTTTGACTCACCTTCAAGATTAAAAAGTATCTACCGTATTTTTCAGACTACAAGCCGCACTGGACTATAAGCTGCACCCGCCATTTTTTAAAAAATAAACCCACGAACATTAGCATATAAGCCGCACCGGACTATAAGCC
>NW_013952696.1:377433-381019 GCF_001266775.1 Austrofundulus limnaeus
TGTCTGTTTTATCCCCTTTTATGAATTTTTGGCCATTGACTATCTTTAAATCACTGCTTCCTGGTATAACAGACAGTCGGCTCTGGAAGCGATCGCTTTTTTTCTTCTTTTTTTTCCTTTCTTTTTTTGAAGCAAGTGGTTGAAGCAAATGCAGTGTAAGAGCCCCCACCTCACATCTGTGTTTTTACACACAACATTCCCATCCACAAGCCATGAATTCTCTTTGGGCTGCCACCTTATTGTGGTAGAGAGGTTTGAGTGTCCCAATGATCCTAGGAGCTATGTTGTCAGGGGCTTCATGCCCCCAGTAGGGTCACCCAAGGCACACAGGTCCTAGGTGAGGGATCAGACAAAGTGCAGTCCAAAGACCCCTATAATGAATACGATGGATGGATTCAMTGTTCCCTTGCCCGGACGCGGGTCACCGAGGCCCCACTCTGGAGCCAGGCATGGAGGTGGGGCACGTTGGCAAATGCCTGGTGGCCTGGCTTTTGCCCATGGAGCCCGGTCAGGCACAGCCCAAAGAGGAGACATGGGTCCCCCTTGCCATGGGCTCACCACCTGTGGGAGGGGCCACAGGGGTCGGGTGCAATGTGTGTTGGGCAGTGGTCGAGGGCGAGGACCTTGGCGGTCCGACCCTCGGCTACAGAAGCTGGCTCTAGGGATTTGGAATGTCACCTCTCTGGTGGGGAAGGAGCCTGAGCTGGTGTGTGAGGTTGAGAGGTTCCGACTAGATATAGTCGGACTCACCTTGATGCACTGTTCTGGCTCGGCAACCAGTCTCCTCGAGAGGGGTTGAACACTCTTCCACTCTGGAGATGCCCATGCTAAGAGGTGCCGAGCAGGAGTGGGCATACTCATTGCCCCCCATCTCGGTGCCTGTACGTTGGGGTTCACCCCGGTGAAGGAGAGGGTAGCCTCCCTCTGCCTATGGGTGGGGGGATGTGTCCTAACTGTTGTTTGTGTCTATGGGCCTAACAGCAGTTCAGATCACCCAGGTGCAGTAGAGCTTTCCTAATGGGGACTCTCTCGTTCTGCTGGGTGACTTCAACGCTCATGTGGGTAATGACAGTAAGACCTGGAGAGGCGTGGTTGGGAGGAACGCACCCCCCCACCCCCGATATGAACCCAAGTGGTGTTTTGTTATTGGACATCTGTGCTCGTCCCGGATTGTCCATAACGAACACCATGTTCAAGCATAAGGGTGTTCATACATGCTCTTGGCACCAGGACACCTTAGGCCACAGTTTGATGATCGACTTTGTTATTTCATCTGATCTGCGGCCGCATGTTTTGGACACTTGGGTGAAGAGAGGGGCAGAGCTGTCATTTGACCACTACCTGGTGGTGAGTTGGCTCCGTTGGTGGAGGAGGATGCCAGTCAGACCTGGCAGACCCAAACATATAGTGAGGGTCTGCTGGGAACGTCTGTCAGAGTCTCCCGTCAGACGGAGCTTAAACTTCCACCTCCGGGGGAACTTCAAACAGGTTCCGGTGAAGGTGGGGAAATTGAGTCCGAGTGGGCCATGTTCCATATCTCCAATGTCGAGGCGGCTTACCTGAGCTGTGGCTGTAAGTTTGTCAGTGCCTGTCGTGATGGCAACCCTCGAACCCGCTGGTGGACATTGGCGGTGAGGGATGCTGTCAGGCTGAAGAAGTAGTCCTATCGGGTCTTTTTGGCCTGTGGGACTCCGGAAGCAGCTGATAGGTATCGGCAGTCCAAGCGGATTGTGGCTCGGGTGGTCGCTGAGGCAAAAACCTGGGCGTGGAGAGAGTTTGGAGAGTCCATGGAAAAAGACTTCCATACGGCTTCGAGGCGATTCTGGTCCACCATCTGGCATCTCGGGGGGGGGGGGGGGGGGGGGGGGTGTTCGCTACCAACACTATGGTGGGGATGGTGCGCTGCTGACCTCAACACGGGATGTTGTGGGTCGGTYGGCAGAATACTTCGAAGACCTCCTCAATCATARCGACACGTCTTCCCATGAGGAAGCAGAGCCTGAGGATCCTGGGTCAGACTCTCCAAAATCTGGTGCCGAGGTCACCAAGGTGGTTAAAAAGCTATTCGGTGGCAAGGCGCCGGCAGTGGATGAGATTCGCACGGAGTTCCTTAAGGTTCTGGATGTTGTGGGGTTGTGTTGGTTGACGCAACTCTACAATATCGCATGGACATCAGGGGCAGTTCCCCTGGATTGGCAGACCGGGGTGGTGGTCCCCCTATTTAAAACGGGGGATCGCAGAGTGTGTTCCAACTCAGTGCCTGAAATTCACTTTTGAGATTGGGGGGGAAATCCCCCCTTACATGTTTCAGAGTTTCTAGTTGTTCCTAGTTCACCTTCCTAGTTGTTTTCTTAGCTACTCTCTCTTGCCCTTTCCATGTTAGATCTCCTCTGCTTGATCTCTTCCTCYCTTAATAACACTGGGTAAGGAAGAAATTATTTTTAAGCATGGATAACCTTGTAGGGAAAAAAAATCTACTACTTGTGAGATAAATGGAGCCTAACATTAACATATTCTTACCTCAGACTGATGAATTTATTACTGTAGTGGTCAGCTGCATCTGTGGCTCTCTCTTCTCTTTGTCCCTTTGACTCTTTGCTCGATTCTTTCCTTATTCTTGGACTCAACAACTTTTTTGGGAAAAAAATCTTAAAACTGCTCCCATGACCTCTGTCTCTGCTGACTTGGCAACAGTCTAAACTATTTACACTGCAGTAATTTGTTGTTTCTTGAACTATATCTGAACTGCATCATTAATCCTTTTAGTGCTTCTTTCTTCTGTCTTGTCTCCATCCTCTCTTAATCCTCTCTTAATCCCTGATGTTTGTCTCTTCATCTGTAACTTATATATTTTTTAAATCCAGCTTCTCAAATAAAGGGAATCTGCTGGCTTGGCATGAAAAACAATCTCAACTATGTACAATGATGTAATATTTTAACTCTTTCAGCTGCATCATTGTAATAATTCTTATTGGTGGCTCATTCTTCTTTGCTCTGTTTGGTCCGCTGTCTCCTCTGCTTCATCTCTTTCCATTTGATAAGGGCTCTGTTAAAATCAAACTGCTCTTGGGGAGGGCCAAGCTCTGAAATCAGCATCAGATTGGTGAGATTGGTGTTATTCAGTGAATTTCTGAATCTTGTATTTATCCTGTTTTGAGTGCTGAATCCACGTTCACATGACACACTGGCAGCTGGTATGACCAAAGCAATCTTTATGAGCTTTTCCATTTCAGTGAATACAGAAGTATGATTGGTCAAGACAGCAACCGCAAACTGGTGAAAGGAAAATGAAGCATATAAGTCACTGGAAACCATAGTTTGCTTCAGCAACGCAAACTCTGATCGTGCATCCTCTGCGCTTACACTGCTTAAGTGTGCCAGTAAGTTGTCAAGTTTGTCGACACCATATTGAACCATTAAGAAGAATCCTGTCTGCCATCTGCTGGACACTTTTTATTGTGCTCATATTTAGACGTCCTATTTTGCAAATGCTGCCTTTTTGTAATTTTGTATGCTTGTTTGTATTTGTGTCTATAGTGTATAATGATGTGATTGTGATGTTGTAATTCTGAGTGTTTTATGTGCT
>NW_013952696.1:383254-390716 GCF_001266775.1 Austrofundulus limnaeus
TAATAAAACAAAACAAAAAAATTCAACTCCTCAAACAGTGACTCATACAAATACAAATGAAACAATTTCATATTTAACAATTTTGCTTTGATCCTTTTTTTAAAGGAATTAATTGATCCAATGCTTTTATAATCATTTTCCAGATTATTCTATAGTTTTTACAGCAGCCAGCTCACTTTGTCATACCAGGATAGCTGAAAAGACCTGTTATTTTCCCACTGTGGGATCAATAAAATGTTTTTATCTTACTTTTCCCCTCCTTTTGCACCAAATTAATCTGAGGAGTTGATCAACCCTGCTGTTTAACTCGAAGTTTTTCTTTGTGAACAAGACTATCAAATGGCTTCACCAAAATCCGGTCCACAACATTTAAACTGTCTATCATATGTGCAGCTTGTTACCTAGCTAGCTTGCTAGCTGGGACTGGCGCAAGGCTAGTGTGAAGTGTGTCCTCCTGTGAGTGCTTTGTGACGGTGAAGGGGCTCAGCAACACCCGATGGACAGAAACTGTGATAGACGTCAGAAAGAGTGATAGAAGTCTGTCTCCAAACACAATCTGATACAATAAAACCCACCAGAAATAGAAGCTTGATTTGTCACTATTCATTTTTAATAAGAAAATGCTGCTAAAAGGATTAATAAAGTTTCCGGTTCAGCTCAGAACAGAAACGAAACTAAAAACTGCTCCCACGGAATGTTTACACCAAAAAGATCGCTGATTGTTCATTTCGCTGTCAATCAAAAAGGGATTCAGCCTCAGACAGATCATCCAATCATCATGCAGACAATGAGSGTCCGAGCCAGCCCCTGTCCCATAGACCCCCAGAGACGCTCAGCATCCGATGGGCGGGACAAAGCCAGCATTTATCCAATGACTCGTCTCGTTTCGCGCATTTTTTTTTTTTTTTTGCCTCGCTGTTGAAGTCTGTGGAAGCTGAGCGTCCACACAGTTTAAAGCACTGTGAAGGTGCGGGAATGAAGGAGAGGAAAACCGCGTCGTTACCAGTGAAAAGAAGCTGATTCTGAACAAAAGTTGAGCACGTTGTAGTGCATATTTAGTCAACGACATGTACTCACAACAGTATATATTTGATCACTTATTTATTTTTTTATTTTTTTACATTTTAGGGGAAGCTGAGCTTCCCTTGCAGTCTTAGAGCAATCACCTCTGGGTCCGCATTGCTGGTAGTAAGTCGGACTCATTTCCGGTGAGAGTTGGACTCCGCCAAGGTTGCCCTTTGTCACCGATTCTGTTCAAAANGGTGCGGGAATGAAGGAGAGGAAAACCGCGTCGTTACCAGTGAAAAGAAGCTGATTCTGAACAAAAGTTGAGCACGTTGTAGTGCATATTTAGTCCATGGGCGGGACAAATCCCAGCGTTTATCCAATGACTCGTTTCATTTCGCTGCATTTTTTGCCTTGCTGTTGAAGTCTGTGGAAGCTGAGCGTCCACACAGTTTAAAGCACTGTGAAGGTGCGGGATTGAGGGAGAGGAAAACCGCGTCGTTACCAGTGATAAGAAGCTGATTCTGAACAAAAGTTGAGCACGTTGTAGTGCATATTTAGTCAATGACATGTACTCACAACAGTATGTATTTGATCACTTTTTTATTTTTTTACTTTTTAGGGGAAGCTGAGCTTCCCTTGCAGTCTTAGAGCAATCGCCTCTGGGTCCGCATTGCTGGTAGTAAGTCGGACTCATTTCCGGTGAGAGTTGGACTCCGCCAAGGTTGCCCTTTGTCACCGATTCTGTTCAAAACTTTTATGGACAGAATTTCTAGGTGCAGCCAAGGTGTTGATGGGATCCTTTTTGGTGACCTTATCTCTGCTTTTTGCGGATGATGTGGTCCAATTGGCTTCATCAGATTGTGATTTCCAGCTCTCACTGTGGTGGTTTGCAGCCAAGTGTGAAGCGGCCTGGATCAGGATCAGTGCCTCCAAATCCGAGACCATGGTCTTGAGCCGGAAAACGGTAGCGTGCCGCCTTTCTGCCTGATTAAGACARGATTTCAGTAAAAGAACGAAACATTTTACTACACTTTCCTAACAGAGCACTTCGCTCTCAGACTGTAGGTTTACTTGTGGTTCCTCAAGTTTCTAAAAGTAGAATGGGAGGCAGAGCTTTCASTTATCAAGCTCCTCTCTTYTGGAACCAACTTCGCATTTATGTCTGTGAGGCTGACACTCTGTCTACTTTTAAGATTAGACTGAAGACTTTCCTTTTTGATAAATCCTATAATTAGACTTTGGTTTACTGAATTATTCTTCATTTCTGCTATAGACTTAGACTGCTGGAGCACAAACTGAGCACATTTCCTCTCTCTGCTGCTGTCTTTAGTCTCTCTTCTCTACATGTTTATTGTAATTATTTCTACCAATAACATGTTTTTTTTCTTTTTGTCTCTTTTCCAGAAGAAGGTCCACCTGGACCAGTTCTTCTGTGTTTGGCTGTGTCTCTTTCCTGTCCTCCAACCCAGCCGGTCGAGGCAGATGGCCGCCTGTCCTGAGCCTGGTCCTGGTGGAGGTTTCTTCCTGTTAATAGGGAGTTTTTTTTTCCTCTCCATTATTTGCTCATGGGAGACTGTGATGAAGTGATTCAACACAATCTGCTGGCTTCTTCTTTTGATTGTTCTGTTTTCATGTACAGTGCCCTGAGACAACATATGTTATGACTTGGCGCTATATAAATAAACTGAATTAAATAGAAATGTTATCAATCAAAGCAATGAAAGTTTGGGTTTCCAGAGAATGCTGAATAGTTACATTTTAATAGCAATAAAAATTTATGTGATATGACTGAATAAGTATGGGCTGTTGATATCTCTCTGAGCTTGACAATGGCGAGGATTTGCCCTGTAAAACCCTACTGATCATGAATAACACTGACCAAACCACCTAATGGTACACAGTACCTTTGTTCAGCATCCTAACTTCCGGCACTTTTTTGTTTATTTTACTGTGTAAAATCCACAGTTCCAGCATGAACAAGCTTTTGTTCACTGTTTTATATGTCATCTGAGACAGAGCTATCTTTCATAATGCATTTCATAACAGCAGAATTTCCCAACAGCAGTTCTCAGTCACATATTTTATTGCTTTTGACATCAGGAGGGAAAAATCTGACTTTGATTGAAAACAGAAAGCTTTTCAGATCCTTTGAGCATTTAGCAATTGCATGCACTTTTAGTAACGTGGATAAACAGCTGCACTTTGCTGCCCTTACGCACACATACACAAACTTCTGATGACCTCTGGAAACTTTGAATGCATTTAAAATAATAACAGCACAAACACAAATATTTGCTGCACAAACCAGCACAAACGGTTGACACCAATTGCTATTTTGACCTTTAAACTTTCATTAATATCCTCAAAACAAAAGCAGCCCTAACAAAAAGTTTAGCAGCACAGACATAGAGCAATGGGAGGTTGAACAAATCCAAGCATGACTTATTGCAAGTACTAATCCACTAATGGATTTAAATGCGCTGATGGATTTAAACATTGGCATAACTCCCAAAATGCAAACCAGGAATTTATTTCCCCTGGAGAGCTGTGCCCACCACTGCTCATCACTTATGTATTTTTATTATGCTTTCATCCATCTCCAACCCCTTTTATTCACATGCATCACTCCAAGGAAGTGAGCAGTGGTTGTCTGTGTGCAGACAGCCAAGTAATAAAGGTCACCTACATAAATCAGAAAGAATTAATTTGTAAAACATCTTGGAGAAAGCACATAGCGACTACTCAGAGCAAACAGTACATTGATCGGGAATGATACACCATACATGCATAAATCTTTAATCTGCTTTGTCAACTAAAATAAAAATCAGTCCAAACTGACTGACCAGAAAAAAAACGTAATGTCAAATCAACTTTATTTGTATAGCACATTTAAAACAGCTGTTACTGGCCAATTTACAAATAATAAAAAGACTAAACAGAATGCAAGATCGTGAGAACAACAAAAACAAATATGATAAACCATAAATCAAACTACAGAAGTGGAAAACTCAACTCATGTTGAATTAAAGCCTTCTAAAAACAAATGTCTTTTAAGATGTGATTTAAAACCACCAAGAGTTGAAGCCTGGGAGTCAGTCATCTGTTAGGTCATCAATAAAACTTTAAAATCAATTCTAAAACGAACAAGAAGCCAATGAAGGGACTTCATCACTGGGGAGGTATACGATCATGCCTTTTTGTTTGTGTTAAAAGACTAGCTTTAGTCATGAGAGTTACAACAATCCAGTAACGATGAATTAAAAGGATCACACATATAAAGTCTTTGAAGGGTAAAAATTATTTAACTTTAGATAAAAGTTTCCATTTAAAAAAGGATATTTTCACTACAGAACTGATCTGTTTCTCATTGAAATTTGAATCATCACCCCAAAATTTTTAACATGAGATTTTACAGATGACTCTAAGATATGTATATCTGTGGGAGAAGTACTGGGCTCAAAAATAACATATTTTATTGTCATTAAAATTTAAAAAGTTTGAAGCCATCCAAGRTTTTACCTTAATGAGCCAGTTAAACATGTTTTTTTATTGCAAAAGCAAACATATTTCAGAGAAGAGTCTGTTTTTAACATATAGCTATTTTTACAAGCTGAAGATAAATACATTGTGGTGAGTAATTCATTTGCTGTTTATTTGTGTGTATGTAGCACTTTTCTGTTATATTTGAATTAGAACACTTTGTAAAAGTGCTATAAAATTTATCATGGTTGCTTTTATTGTAATTAGTAGCTTAGTTGTTGCAGAGGGACAGGATAATACCAGTTGTGAGTATAAACTGATTTGTATTTTTATTTGTATCATTGAATACATGCACACATACACAGTAAATATAATTGTTGAAAAAAAAAAACAGTGTTTTCAATGAGGCATTCTGCGTGCCTGTCAACTGTTTTGCTTCTGCTGGTTCATTGATTGGTCGACATCCTCACCGCAGCTGCTGCTAATCTGGATCATCAGCTCTCAGGGTACTTAAGGCACATCAGAAGATCAGATCTTTGCTGGGAAGGTTGTGGAGCCGAACGGCGACGAGGGAAGAACCTGTCTGTGAAAACACAACAAACAATTTGAAATTTGGCGGTGAGCATAAGCGTGTGTGTGACTGGACTGGATGGCGTCTCAGGTAGATGATGAAGATGAAATGGATGTAAATGAGTGGACTCAGGTAAATGGAAGAGGAAGAGGAAGAAAAAAGTTAGAAGAGAAAAGTTGGGCTGGAAACTCAAAACACTTGTTAGAGGAAGTTAGCTCAGAAGAGGAAAATGGAGGAGCTTGTTAAAAGATAGTGAGAGAAGAATTTAAAATAATTCTAAGATTTGAAGCAGAAGAAGATAATGTACAACTAAGCCCAATAACATTATCAAGAGAACTGAAAAAGAAAATAGGAGAGGTAAACTTTGCAAAAACACTCAGAGATGGAAACTTYTTGATTATTGTTAAAACTGAGGAGCAGAAAAATAAAGTAATGAGTATTGAAAATATCTGTAAAAAGACTGAAAGAGAAGAAAATCAGTGGAGAATACAAAGTGACAAAAGGAGTAATCACAGGAATCCCAACAGATGAAGACCTGGAGAAACTTAAAAAGAGTATCTCTAATGTAAAAATCAATAAAATAACAAGATTAACAAGAAACAAAATGGACAAAGAGTAAACTGTACAACAGTTATGCTAGAATTCAATGAGACCAAACTCCCAGAAAAAGTGAAAATAGGTTATTTGAGTTTTCCAGTTAGGCCCTATATACCACCTCCAGTCAGATGTTTTAAATGTCAAAGGTATGGTCATGTAGCAGCAGCGTGCAGGGGATAACAGAGATGTCCTAAATGTGGAGAAAATCACAGATATGAAGAATGTGGAGAAAACAAACAAGAAAAAATGTTGCAATTGTGTGGGACAACACAGGGTGACATATGGGGGATGTGAGATAAGGAAAAAAGCAGTAGAAATCCAACAAGTTAAAACAGTCAACAACATCAGCTATGTTGAAGCACTTAAAAAGGTACAAGGACAAAAAGTAAGAGCAGAAGAAGTCAGAATTCAACAAACAGTAGCACCAAACCAAAAACAGACGGTCCAAACAAATACAGAAGTCACAGTGGAAAAAATAATGTTATTCATAGCATATGTCATTAACTGTACAGATCAAGTAAAACAGAAAACAGAAAAAATTAAAATCATTGTGAAAGGAGCAGAAAAATTTTTGGGGATGAAAGATGTAACATGGGAGCACATTAACAAAACATTAGGAGCAGATGGAAAATCAGCACCACCAGGGGAAAGAGCAACATGATTATTTTACAATGGAATGTTGTGATGTATCAAAACCAACGTTGCATGAAAGTCTGCGTAAATATACGCACACTTTTCATCTGCCGTGAGAATGTGCGGCAGCCACACAAAGTTTTTCAGTCGACAGTTTGAACCCACAAAGTCGTGAATCTGACTTGAATCCACAGAAATATGACTTAGTTCTGTTTTCTGGATGTAAGGAGCGTCTGAACACATTGTTAGTTTTTTTTTTAATCACTGTCTTTTTATTAAGTATTTTTCCTTTTATACATACAGTTTGTGAATACAAAGAAGTGTTTATCCAATACAGATTGTTGTGCGAACAACCACGAACTTACTCTCTCTCCGCCCGGGCTCGTTTTCTCTCCCCTGAGTCGACCTATTACCGAGGTGAAAGATTTCAAACATACAAGTACTTAAAAGTTCAAACCCTCTTTTATTAAATGTAATTGTAAAAAGTTAAGCAAAATGCAAAATACAAGATTATTCAAAACTTTAGATGCYCATTTAAAGAGAGACAACAGACAACCTGGAATCAGGTGCACTCAGCTTCTCTGCTGGTATGTCGTCTCTGTCTGATGAGAAGAACAACCCTGTCTTTATTTCTCCTCTTCCACACACACACACACATAAAGTATGCACCCTCAGGAATGCAGTTCTAACTGGACCCAACCGTCCACTCCCTTAGACTCCCTCAGCCCGTCTGTAACTCATCATCTGCTTGTCAGAACCTGCTCCTCTCCAGCAGCTCACAGGGAGGACACTCAGCTCGTCCATACAACAATAAATACAATGTGTAAAACTTCAGCTGCTTAACACAAAATACCGCTAACCAGTTTTGGTTTGAAAATTGTTTGAAAAATTCTGAGGGGAGACCACCCGGACCCGGGCATTTGCCAGATTGCATTGAGGCGATTGTTAGGGAGACTTCTGTCTGAGAGATGGGTTCATCTAACTTGTTCTTAAATTCTGGTGAGACTGAAGGAATCTGAAGCTTGTCTAAAAAGTTATCAATTATGCTAGAATTGGTTTGTGATTGTGAGCTGTAAAGCTCCTCATAGAAATCCCTAAATACATCAATTTGTCCATGATCTGTGACTGTACTGCCGTCTTGTTTTCAAATTCTTGGAATAGTTTGCCTTGCCC
>NW_013952696.1:392131-393386 GCF_001266775.1 Austrofundulus limnaeus
AACATAAACAGCTGCCAAACAGAAAAACAACAATAATATGGCAACAAGCTCTTCAAAATTAACATTCTCAAAGGTCCAATCTTCCAGTAACCAGCAACCTTGAGATCAGAAAGACAGAGCAACCTATAGCAAATTAACCACTGCTCCTAGTGGGCATGGAATAGATGTAGACCCCCCACAGTGACAGATTTTGAGACATGGTTTACTGGCCTCCGCAAACACTCTAGAAAAATAGTAATGTAATAAAATTCAAAGCAATCACAAGKAGAAGCATAGAGAGAGGCTCCAGACACTTAGGACAAAACAAACAGGTATTAAAGCAGCTACCCTTCCATTCATAGAGTCCAGTCCCAGCCAAAAGAATGACCAGAATAAGTCCACTGAAAATAAGGTAATATGACGACAGGCTATTTTTACAGTACCTGCTGTGTCCTCAGGAAAAGCAGCCCACCTGTGTTCCTGGAGTAAGCCCTCTGTAAAACGTTGCTTCTTTATTAATTTTCCTGTGGATCTGGAAGCCTCTTGATGAACTGTCGAGCCTCCTCCGCAGAACTTAAATATTTTTTGGCACCGCTGGATTGCGTTATGCGAAGACYGGCTGGGAAGAGAAGAGCTGGCTTCAAGCCCCGCTTGTAGAGCTCCGCCATGATGTCCTTATACTCCGCACATTGGGCCAGGACGTCTGGACTGTAGTCCTCCACAATACGAAGAGACGCACCTTTGTAGTCGAGCTTTCCTRTCTTCCTGGCTTCCCGAATGATGAGGTCTTTGGTCAGGTATCGATGCAGGCGAAGGATCACCGGGCGAGGAGGACGTCCTGTGGGTCGTTTAGCTGCCAGGGAGTGATGCGCTCTATCGACTTCTGGTGGGGTCGGGAGCACCTCTTTCCCAAATAGCTCACACAGATGGTTGGAGAAAAAGTGAGTAGGGCGCCCACTTTCAGTGTCTTCGGGCAGACTGAGGATGCGGATGTTTTGCCGTCTGCTGCGGCTCTCCAAGTCAGTCACTTTGTCTTTTAGCTTAGCATTTTCTTCACGGAGAGCAGCACACGAGTCTTCGAGGCTAGCCGCTCGTTGGCACAAATCTTCTGTTGCGAGCTCTAAAGAGGAGACTCGCTCTGCCTGTTCCTCCAGGGTCTGCCGCACCTGGTCTAGCTTAGAGCTTAGTATGTTGGCAGAAGACTTGAATTCAGATTTAAGGTCCTCACCGTGCTGCCGAAGTAATTCGGTGACAGCCTCCAGTGTAAGGCTAGCGT
>NW_013952696.1:395085-396357 GCF_001266775.1 Austrofundulus limnaeus
GATGTATAAAGGAAAGGTGCGCAGAAACATGCGTGCGCACGGTTTTATACATCTGAATTTTTTGGTGCGGCACACTTTTCTAAATTTTTACCTATGCCAACTTTTAGTGTGAAAGTTGCGCACTCCTTTATGCATGAGGCTTCAGGAGAGGAGGATAGGATCCAGGGAGTCCAAGGTGAGAGTGCCAGATGTGAGTATATTTACAGTGATTTCTTCAGGTAAGTATTTACAGGTGAACGCATCCTTCTCAGGCAGGCAGAGCCATAGAATCCACTAGGACACAGCAAGACCTTAGATTAGAAAAACTCAAGGAAACTCAAGGAACATAACTGAGGCTATGTTCCAGCAAAGATCTTCTTCTTCTTCTTCTTCTTCTTCTTGGTTTTTATTGGCGACTGGCAACAAACTTTCAGTAGCATTACCGCCACTTACTGGTATGGAGTGTGGTTCGTGATGATCTATATACTTCATACCTAATCCCTATAATATTACTGACTAAACACACACACTTACACTCACACCTACTTATATAACTTTACTTTTATGTAGCTTATAAATCTCTCTTCATTATTCTTTGCACAGTCACCCCCATCTTACTCTACTCAGATTCTAAGAAATACCTTTGTTTTTTTAAGAAACCTAATAATTATTTGAATATGTCTACTCCCCAAATGCCTCCTCAAAAGATCTGATAAATTAAACCTTTCTTTAATACCTTCACACTCTCTCAACATGTATCTTCTCTCATCTTCATATTTATTACACTCTAAAATAACATGCTCTATTGTTTCCAACTTCTCACAATAATCACACTTTCCTTTTATGCTTCTGTATTTTAAAAAGTGAATAATTAAMCCCTGTATGACCAAACCTTAACCTTGTTATTATTCTTTCCTCCTTCCTATTTCTTCTTCCCTTTCTTTTCCTTCCTACAAACTTCTGAATTTTATAAAACCATCTTCCTGTTAAACCTTCATCCCACCTGCCATATTTCCATCAGCTCCTCATTAACTTTACTTTTCCCTTCAGATTTACTTGTCTTAACTGTAAAACTAAAAGGATTATTTATTGCCTTCTTTGCCGATTTATCAGCCCACTCGTTACCTACTACCCCTATATGTGCTGGAACCCATACAAAAACAACTATTAACCCATATTTTCTATTCTAAATAGAGTATGCAGTAATTCTAATAAGATGTCCATCCTACAATCCGTACTGTTATGTTTTATGCTTATCAAAGCCGAGCTTGAATCGGAGCAAATTATTGTTTG
>NW_013952696.1:396417-400108 GCF_001266775.1 Austrofundulus limnaeus
ACAATATTCTGAATGTGAATTTTCCATTTTAATTTTTCATCAAATCACAAAACCTAACAATTTTATACTCTTTACCTGCTCTATTTTTTGATTATATAATTTTAAATCTATTACTTTTTTGTTTTTTTTCTGAGAAAATACAATTACTTTTGTTTTATCCACTGAGAATTTAAATCCCCATTTCAGAGCCCACACCTCTATATCAATAATGACATTTTGTAATTTCTTTACTATAAACTCAACATTTTCCCTCTTTTCCAAACAGCTCCATCATCTGCAAAGAGTTAACATCCCATACATGTCATTTATCATAACAGAGAACAATGATGCCTGTGGTATTCCATTTTCCACTACATATTTATCTGAAACTACTCCTCCAATTCTTACCTGTAATTTCCTGTTTGTTAAAAATTCTTTAATCCAATCATATATTTTTCCTTCAATCCCCAATTTGTGTAACTTGATTAATAAACCCTCTACCCACATCACGCCATATGCTTTTTCAATGTCGAAAAATACTGCCACTACACTTTCTTTGTTGACTTGAGCTCTTCTAATTTCATGCTCCAGACATAACGTTACGTCATTAGTACTCCTCCCTTTACGAAAACCACTTTGGTAATTAGAAATATATCCCTTTTTATTTAAATAATACACTAATCTATTATTAATCATTTTTTCCATTATTTTACATAAGTTCGAAGTTAATGCTATTGGCCTAAAACTTTCTGGTTTTGAATGATCTTTTCCTGGCTTAGCTATCAGTACAATAATAGATTCCTTCCATAACTCTGGTAATTTACCCTCTTCCCATATTTTATTGAATAATTGTAATATTATAACTTTTGATTGATCACTTAGTTGACTTATCATTCTATACCAAATTTTGTCTTTACCTGGTGCTGTATTTTTGGTCTTTCTAAGCACACAATTTAGTTCCCCTTTGGTAAAATCAACATTCAAAAAATGATTTCTTCATCACTCTGTACTAAATTTTTATACTTAAGAACAGTATTTTCTCTCCCTTTTCTTCCCTCTTTGCTAATGTTATTTGTGCTATGTCTCTTACTAAACAATTTTGCCAGTACCTCAGCTTTATCCTCATCTCTAATTATATCAACATTCTCTACTTTTAATACAGGATAATCAAACTCTCTTTTAATACCATTCATTTTTTAAATTACTTTCCACATCTTCTCAATTTTAGTATCTCTTCCTATTGTACTACAAAAATGTCTCCAATATTCTCTCTTAGCTTTCTTTATAATCCTCCTTACTACTGCTTGCTTCCTTTTATAATCAATTAAGTTTATATATATTGGGTTATGTTTTAATACCTTCAAGGCTTTATTTCTTAATTTAATCGCTTCCTTACACTCACTTGTCCACCATGGCACCTTTTTCTTATCATTATTACTCCCTGACTTTTTAATAGAATTTTCTGCTGCTTCCGTTATTATTTTTGAAATATTTGCATTTACTTCAATTATATGCATATTAAAATCTACCTTTTCTAAATACATTTCACTCAAATATCTAAACTTACTCCTATCTGCCTTATTAAAGTTCAATCTCTCCCCACTCTTTTTGTACTCATTTCTGATTATTCCTACCCTTATAGTTATAGGATAATGATCACGATACTGTAGTTTCTTTATCAACTGACCACTCACAAATACCAGCTATATTATTTGATACTATTGATAAATCAGTAGATTATTCCATCCTCGTTCTTATGTTGATTGTTGTATCCCTTCTCTCATTAATACAAACCAAATTTTCTTTTCCATCACTTCTTCTATAACCTGCCCATTTTTATCATTACTATTACCCCACAGTGTACTTTTTGCATTGAAATCCCCACACCAAATTACTCTCCCCTCCAAATAATCTAATATTTCCACCATTATTTCAGACGATAACGATTTACATGGATTATAAAAATTTATTATTTTAATTTTATCTCCCTGTTCCCATACCTCAATTACGATGAATTCTAGTTCTTTCCCTTTCCCTAAAACCTGATATTGAATCCCTCGTTTTATAAATATTCCACATCCACCTCCCCCTCCCTCTTCTCGATCTCTTCTTATACTTATATATCCTCTAATCACAAAATCTAATGTTAATTTTAACCAAGTTTCCTGCACACATATTATATCCGGTTGGACTTCAAACTCGTCAATATAACCTTTAAATTCCTGTCCATTAGCTATCAAACTCCTAGCGTTCCATTGCAGTATTAACATAAACTACTTTCACTTGTTGGTCCCAACTTCTTGTCCACCTCTAGCTTTTTATTAATTTCTTCCCATGTGCCTTCCTTGAACCCCAAGAATTTTTCAGCTCCTCTCACTATTATTTTAATCTTCTCGGTTTTGTTCTTAGCTTGATCAGTACAGTTAATAACATAAGCTATGAATAAAACTAGATTTTCCACTGAGTAAGTGGCCTTATCTTCTGGTATTATTTTAGATTGCTGTGTTGTTTGACTCCCCATTTGCTTGACCACTCTTTTTTCCTGCTCTTTCACATTTTTAACTGCCTCTGCGTAGCTTATATTTTTAGATGTTTTAATCTGCACAACTTCTTTAGCCCTCTTCCTTACCTCGCATCCTCCATACGTAACCCTATGACTTCCCCCACAGTTACAACATTTCTCTTGTATGTCTTCTTTACATTCTTCAAATTTATGATCTTCCCCACATTTTGGACATCTCTGCTTTCCTTTACAWACTGCCGCAATGTGCCCGTACCTTTGACATTTAAAACACCGAAGTGGTGGAGGAACATAAGGTCTGACTTGGAAAATTATATATCCTACTTTTATATTGATTGGCAACTCTTTTTCTTCAAACTCTAATAGGATTGACAGACTCCCCACTCTCTCACCATCCACAGTTTTTGATGGCCTTTTCACATTAGTCACCTTTGCTCCAACAATATTTCTCTTAAGTTTTCCCAGATCCTCATCTAGAGGGATCCCATAGATCACCCCTCAAATTTTTTTTTATTTCCTCCCAACATTTTTTTCTCCAGCACAGTTCTTTTACATATATTGTCCACATTGAAGGCCTTATTCTTTTGCTCTATATCCTTATATTCTATCAAAAGACTTCAGTCTCTCAAAAATCTTGACCATTT
The DNA here is from genome assembly GCF_001266775.1 of Austrofundulus limnaeus. NCBI lineage: Eukaryota > Metazoa > Chordata > Actinopteri > Cyprinodontiformes > Rivulidae > Austrofundulus > Austrofundulus limnaeus. The sequence continues at coordinate 399,562 of NW_013952696.1, forward strand.
CAACATCTCCTATTTTCTTTTTAATTTCTCTTGACACCCCGATTGGGCTAATTTTCTCCTGACCTTCCTCACTCTTAAGTTTCAGAATTATTTTAAATTCCTCAAACGTTTCTTTTCTTCTAACTACCCTCTCTTCCTCTGAACTGCTTCCTTCTAAATCCCGTTTACTGGCTATCTCCGATTCCCTTCCCTTCGTCTACTTTGATTCTTCCTCGTCCTCTTCCTCTCCCTCTTCCCACTGGCGTCCACCCTTCATATTCCCCTTCTTCTTCATTACTTATCCCCATTTCCATCCGAACCATTCACATTCCAGTTTATGCCAAAAACCGCCTTTACCACACTCCAAGTTTTGTTCCACAATCCTAGATCTTTCGCCCAAAAAAGCCCGGCCACAACGTCTTCAAAACACAGACTCCCGACCCGGATCTGCCTTCCAGCCCTTCTTCCACCAAAGATCAGTCTTCTTCTTCTTCTTCTTCTTCTTCTTCTTCTTCTTCTTCTTCTTCTTCTTCTTCTTCTTCTTCTTCTTCTTCTTCTTCTTCTTCTT
>NW_013952696.1:401318-404126 GCF_001266775.1 Austrofundulus limnaeus
CTTCTTCTTCTTCTTCTTCTTCTTCTTCTTCTTCTTCTTCTTCTTCTTCTTCTTCTTCTTCTTCTTCTTCTTCTTATGTTTTGTTTTATGACAGTTGGCAAACAACAGACCAGCAAAGATCTGATTCAACAGCTGCCTTAAAAAGCCCAGAAGGCTCATTAGGAAATGAGCTGCAGCTGCCATTAAAGAGCTGCCAGGAACCAATCAGGAGGAGAAGAGCTGGACTCTCACAGTACCCTCTTAACGATTGCCTCCAGGCAATCTAGGACGTTTCTCGGGATGTTGCATGTAGAGGTGATAAGGGTCAGATCAAGGATGTAGGATTGGGGAACCCAGGATCTTTCCTCAGGGCCATTTCCTTTCCAATCCATGAGGTACTGGAAACCCCGACCTCTCCGTCGAACATCCAGGATGTGATTAACCGTGTAGGCAGGGTGGTCATTGATGAGTCAGGTGGGGACTTGACAGGTGAACTCAAGGGACTCTCGGAGCCTGGCTTGATCTGAGAAACATGGAAAGTAGGATGGATGTGCATGGAAGATGGGCGTTTGAGCCTTAGCGCCGAGGTGTTGATGATTTCTTTGATGAGAAATAGACCAATGTAGCGGGGGCCAATTACCTGGGAGTGTCCTTTAACCTGATATCTCTGGTGGACAGTCAAACCCTCTGGTTGATCTGGTTAACAGGTGCAGAGGAGTGGTGGCGGTTGGCGAATCTCTTGCTTTGTTCAGCAGTGCATCAAAGAGCTTCCTTGGTTTGTCGCCAAATCCTATAGCACCTGGAGACATGATGTTGAACAGAAGGGACCAGGATATCAGACTCAATACTGGGAAAAAATGGTGGTAGATAGCCAAGGGAAACTTCAAAGGGGGTAAACCAGTTACAGAAGATGTACAGTATGTGTGTTGTGGGCGTATTCGATCCATGGGAGATTTTTGCACCATGCTCTTCGTGGTTTATTGTTKTTTTTTTTGAGGATTATTGTTGATAACGCACCTTAAGACAACTTCAAGCTCCTGGTTACACCTCTCTGTCTGACCGTTGGACTGTGGGTGATATCCAGTTTACATATTATACAAACCAATATTTATGTGTCCTCATTTACTGATCTCTCACTGCTTGTCTGTCGATGAACTGAGGTGACCAATCAAACTCCACTCTGACTTCTTCCATGTTCGATCAGGACAAGAATAGTAGAAAGTCTCTCACTAAGATGGTAACAATGCACTCAGTGCGTTCCAGGTTGGAACACATTACACATCAGAAACCAAAACATGCCCTGCTCTGACTGGGTAAAAACACACTTTTTAGCCTTTTTAGTTGAAAACAGAGTCAGTTTAACCCCTGTATCATAGATTGGATGGCTTTAACAAGTCCACCACAAAAACAATTTTTCTAATTTTTACAATTGCCAATGACCCGAAAATAACATTGCATTTCGTGTTATGAGATGATGTTGAAAATGCTAAATGACCAAGGCAACTTTTTTTATCTTTTACTCTGTGAGTTCACATCATCTTGGTTGGTGCGCTGATGTGCAGAGCAGACACTCACACTCTCCAACCAGCTTTTGCTCCTCACTCTGTGTTAACATCGAAATAAAATCTTAGGTTTTCACTCAATTTTCTCAATTGTGTTTGACAATACTCATATGCAGGATGCTTCTCACCAAGGTTGAAGCAAATTCACTCTAGTATTTTAAATAATTTAAAGTTTTATTGCATCTTAAGGATTTGCCACAGGTCATCGCTCCTCATGTTTGCATGACTATAAAATATGAAAGCAAGCCTGCTGTAAAAAGTAGACATAGGTTTTTAAAAGTGAGTGGAAACTGGGTGTTTTGTTTTAGACATGTAGTGTTTATGCTTTTACTCTGAAAGTTTCAAAGCGGAAGTTGTTACACGGAACTCGATACTATACCTGAAACCATGGGAAATAAAGTTGGTAAAAGAGTACCATGGTGGAATAATGACTGTAGAGAAGCTATAAAGATGAGGAATAAAATGTTCAGGAAACTCAAAAAAGTACATACACAAGAAACTTTAATCCAATATAAAAGGTCACAAGCAATGGTAAGAAAAACCACAAGAAATCAAAAATTTACTTTTTGYAGAAAGTATTGTCATTGTATATCATTATGTATTATTATTATAATTATGTATATCATTGTATTGATAGAGAAGTGCAGTTATCAGAAGTCTGGAACATGATTAAAAGAATGAGTGGACTAAGAAGGAATTATTCATTACCTGTGCTAAGTAGTGGAAACAAGACAGCTGTCAACAATAAAGAAAAAGCTGAACTTTTAGTTCAAACATTTAAAATATACACAGTTCAAATAATCTCTCTGATGAGGCAAGAAGTTATAGAAATACAGTAATATCAAATAATCCCAGTATTTTAGAAAACCAGGAGACAAATGGAGACCCTTTAGATCTACCTCTAACTTTATTTGAATTAAAGAAAGCAGTTAATAACGCTCGCCAAACCACACCTGGGAGGGATGACGTCTGCTACAAAATGTTGGCACATATAAAAGATGAATCATTAGAGTTTATTTTAAAATTTTATAACTTGATTTGGGAAAAAGACAAACTTCCATCAATATGGAAGCAAGCTATGATAGTTCCAGTATTGAAACCAGGGAAGGATCCTTCAGATCCAAACAATTATAGACCAATAGCATTAACTTCTCATTTATGCAAAATTATGGAATGAATAATTACAGCAAGATTAACATCCATCCATCCATCCATCCATTTTCTTCCGCCTATCCGGGGTCGGGTCGCGGGGGCAGCAGCTTCAGAA
>NW_013952696.1:404269-406486 GCF_001266775.1 Austrofundulus limnaeus
GAATAGACCTTACCAGGGAGGCTTAAGAGTGTGACCCCCCTGTAATTGGAGCACACCGGGACCACCACCCCAGTCTGCCAATCCAGGGGTACTGCCCCCGATGTCCATGCGATATTGCAGAGTCGCGTAAGCCAACACAACCCTACAACATAATGAATAATTACAGCAAGATTAACATATATCCTAGAAAGTAGAGATCTCTTTTCACCTTATCAAAGTGGGTTCCGTAGAGGACGCAGCACTATGGATTCAATTTTATGTTTAGAGTCAGACATCAGTAAAGCACAAGCTAATAAAGAGGTAGTAGTTGCTATCTTTTTTGACACTGAAAAAGCTTACGACATGTTCTGGAAAGAAGGATTACTCATTAAACTGAACTCACTGGGAATTCAGGGCAAAGTATATAATTGGGTGAAAGATTTTTTTATTAGGAAGGACAATTCAGGGAAGGGTTGGAACAGAGTATTCAGAGATACACACAGTAGATAATGGAACTCCAAAAGGTAGTGTTTGTAGTCCATTATTATTTAATATAATGATCAATAAGATTTTTTCTCAAGTTGAGAATAATATTGGAAAGTCTTTATATGCAGATGATGGGGCTCTTTGGATGAGAGGTCGAAATATAGAATATGTTAAAAAGAAAATGCAATCTGCAATAGATGAGGTGGAAAATGGAGCATGAAGTGGGGATTTAAATTATCAGTGGGAAAACAAGTTGTTTTCTATTCAAGAAAGAAAAAATTACATCCTATTACTCTAAAACTGTATAATCAAATGTTAGAGCAAGCTAAAATAGTAAGATTCCTTGGAATGTTGTTTGATGAAAAACTTACCTGGAATGGACATTTAGATAAAATCACAGATAAATGTAAAACGATCCTTAATATTATTCGATGTTTGGCAGGTCAGGATTGGGGTGCAAGCAGGGCATCTTTTTATAATATTTATTTGGCTCTTATGAGACCAGTACTTGATTATGGTTGTATAGCTTATATTTCAGCAGCAGAAACAAATCTTAAGAAGTTAGATAAGATACAAGCTCAAGCCTAAAGATTAATTAGTGGATCATTCAGAACATCACTGGTATTGTCAACGCAAATAGAAATAAGAGAATTGCCTTTAAGAATCAGAAGAGTTAAATTAATGCTGGCATATTGGGTTAACTTGCAGGGACATGAAGGAAATCATCCAAGCAAAAGTATTTTAACAGATTGCCGGGAACACAATGAAACCAATATTACAAGCTTTGGGTGGGTAGGTGATGCAAAAGCAAGAAGTGTTGTATTAAGTCAACTTCAATATAGTCCTACTGTTGTATTGTCCCCAATTCCTCCATGGTAATTCCCATTACCAAAGGTGGACTTAAGTATACACGAGAAATTAAAAAAGAAATCAGAACAATTATCAATATGTAGTATGGTTCAGAAATATTGTGAGCAACATTTTCTTGATGATGCTATTATTTTTACTGACAGTTCTAAAGATCCTGAGACAGGTCGAGCAGGTTCAGCAGTTTATATTCCAACTAATGACATCTGTATTAAGAGGAGAATTTCAGATCATTTATCAGTTTACACTACAGAACTTATTGCAATATTGTTGGCTCTGTAATGGATAGAGGAAAATGGAAAACAAAACATAGCAATAGCCTCTGACAGCATTTCAGCACTCAGTAGTATTGCAAATGGTAAATCATCGAGCAGAGCAGATATCATTAATGAAATTTATGTAACAATGTACAGAATAGAAGTTAACGGTGTAAAGATTCAATTAATTTGGGTTCCAGCACATGTAGGTGTAGAAGGAAATGAAGTTGCAGACACTCAAAAAACAAAACAGGTTTTAAAAAGGAATTCAAAAGAACTCCAAGTCTCATTAAGTAGATTGGAAATTAAACCATTCATTAGGAAATATTCACAAACAGCATGGCAAGATTACTGAGATTTACAAGAAACTGGAAGACATTTATACAGTATACAAAATCATGTAGGGTTAGGAAGGAAAACAAGATGGAATAGGAAAGAAGAAAATGTCTTTACTCGGCTTAGAATAGGACACAGGTTTAAACAGCACTCTATATAAAATAGGTAAACATCCAGCAGGAAAATGTTCATATTGTAATGATCCTTAAGGAGTTATTGTTGCATGTTAAATGTTTCTGGTTGTGCTTTACTGGTTCTTTGAGTTGATGTGTTTTTGGGTGTTTCTGCAGGG